>NC_081574.1:21320569-21498961 GCF_022355385.1 Mustela nigripes
ATCTAGCTGATCTCCGGCTAGCTGAAGCAGTCTCAGCTTGCTACTTCTCCGCCATCTTGACCGGTAGAATTCTACACTCACAGTTTAATGGCAGAAAATCAACTGTTTAATCCAGAGTTAAACACTGAAACTCTCAGATTAGTGCTGAGTCATTCAACCCTCTACTCAGTGAAGAAAGCCTTACCCATTAAGTCTGACAGACCATCATCTAGCTTTTACCTCTTTCTAAAAGTTAATATTTCACCTAAAAATTATGTTACAGATTTTTTTTTCCAAATGATTAAGTCTTATGTAGGCCCTTTTTTAACCAAAACTTTGTCATTGATATGCAAAATGATATGATATTTCACTTAAGTTAAATAATAATTCTCAACACTCAAAAGCCTTAAATTAAAAAGGTATCTTTAAATAAAGAGAGGGAAAAGGGAAAGTTAGCTCTTTTAAGCCATTTTAGTTCATAATCTTAATTACAATCAAGTTTAAAGTAGGTTTGCAGCTTATTTTTTGGTAAAGCCTAGAAAACTCAAGTTTGCAGGAAATATTCTAAAGATAACACTTGTTTCTCGACCCTACTGCTTTCGTATAGAAAATTTTACCTTGCGCTTATACACAACCAAATAACTACTTATTCTTTTGCTTTTAAATCCTATTTTGGGGTTGTATGCACTGTA
Organism: Mustela nigripes; assembly: GCF_022355385.1. NCBI lineage: Eukaryota > Metazoa > Chordata > Mammalia > Carnivora > Mustelidae > Mustela > Mustela nigripes. The sequence continues at coordinate 21,321,241 of NC_081574.1, forward strand.
TTTACTAAGTTCTCACATTTATTTTCAAGTAAATGAAACTAACTTCCTCTCAGATAGAACAGTTTATATTGCCTTTTGCACTACCTTGGATTCTGTGTAACACAGTTGACAAATAGTACCAGTGAGCTCCAAATCCAGTCCGTCTACTATTTTAATAAATAAAGATCTATTGGAACATAGGCACACCTATTCATTTCTGTATTGTCTTGATTACTTTGCACTACAACAGCAGTGTTAAGTAGTAGCTATACATCATACAGCTTACAGAGAGTTCATATAGTTGTATTTATAAATTTATAGTTGAACCTTGAACAGTGTGAGTGTTAGGGTTGCTGACACCCCCCCCCCCCACATACACACATTTAGAAATCCACATAATTATTTTTTTCTCCTCAAAAATTAAGAGCATGCTGTTAACTGGAAGTCTTACTGATAGCATATAATCATACTTATTTTTAAATATTATATGTATTATATACTGTTTCTTACAAATAAAACTCAAGTAAAGAAAATACTAAGAAAATCATAAAAAGAAAGTATATTTATAATACTGTACTAGAGTAACAAAAAAATTTGCATACAAGTGGACCCCAGCAGTTTAGACCTGTGGTTTTCAAGGTCAACTGTACTTGCTAGGCCTGTACAGAAAAATTCTGCAAATTACTGTTCAGTAGGATGCGGTAAGTAAAAAAAGCAAAAGTCGCTAACCTTATGACCTCAAGAGAGTTGCTGTTAACTTATTATCTTGATTCTCTGCATTTCCTGCTCTTTTGTTACTTTGCTCTTCTCTCATCATTTTCATCTAACCTTGTGCTATCATCCTACCTCATTTCTTTTATGGTTTTTTGATTGGCAACTGTCACTTAATAGTTTGTGGCTTTGCATAAGTTATTCAGACCTCTCTGCTTCATTTTCCTTATTTGGAAACTGAAAAAAAGGGTATCTGTCAAAGAGTTGTAGGGCAATGAGTAAGAGGACAAACAAAAATTTCCTGCCTTTTGGGGGGTCTAACATTGTAGCGGCAGGAAAAAGACAGTAAGTAATTTTTTTTTTTAAATTGAATGTGAAATTTCTTTCAAAAACAGTGTTATGGAGAAAAAAACAGGAAAAAGGAATAAGAGAGGTTAGAGGAGGCTTTTCTGATAAGATGTCATTTGAGCAGAAACTAAAAGGGAAGTGAATTTTGTGGATATTTGGGAGAAGAGCATTAAGCAGGGGAATATCAAGTACAAAGATGCCTAGGCAAAGAGATTTCGGTCTTGTTGGAAAAATAGCTAGTAGGACAAGAATAAGAGCAAACAAGAGCAGACACGTATAGGCTGTGGATCAGGATACATATCATGTAGGGCCTAGAGGCCACTTTGAAATCTTGTTTATTCAGAGTGACATGGAAAGCTTTTAAATTGTTCTGAACAGAAGAGTGACATTACCTGACTTAAAGATATTAAGAACGAGAATGTTTTTAAGATTTAAAGGAATTTCATAAGCAAGAAACAACCAGAAAATTCATAGGGAAAAATAATTTGCCACATTAAAATGACAACTATGCATAACAAAGCAATTCAAAGAAGAGAATGAGTTCAGCATCATGACAGTATGAGTTTGTCTTTTTTATTTACAAAATTGGACATTTGTAACCAAACAAAAGTACCTCAACTCAATCCACCAGGATACCCCTCTGTACTCCCTATAGTGGGTGAAGAAGATTTCAGAGAGGGCTGGATCCAAAGGAGTCTGTGAGTCTGTCCCGTACCCACTTACTGCCATCAGAAAAGGTAATGTGGAGAGTGAAAAGCTGTTACACTGACCGGAGAGAGAGTATTTTGGGGATCCAACCAGCCTGATGGGAGAAACTGGCAAACAGACAAGAACAGACAAGTTTGGGGGCAGAGAAAAAAAGGAAAACAAACCCAAGTTGGCCTTCTGTCCCTACTAGATTTGGAGGGTGGTAAGCAACAGCAACTACTTCTCTGGCAGAAGAGGTGGAAAAGGAAAATGGTGAAGGACAGATAGACTGGCAGTGCAGGCTGCAGAGACCAGCAACACCCAGCTCCTGAGGAGGGACCTTATGACTGGGGAAAGGAAGAGTAAATGGAGAGAGGCAGACAAGAACATCAAAGGGTCTTATAAGAAAAGCATTTTCCTGCAGTAGGCTCCAGGATTTCAGCCAAAGGTCAGCCCAAAGACCTCTGGGATTTCCCCACTGGAGGATTCTCTTACTGGCCCAAGGGCACTCCCATAGCCCCAGGTGTTAAGTCCATACCTACTCAGACTTTGCCCCTAGCCTTTTTTTTTTTTCTTCTGAACGTAGTCCTTTTTACAAGCCTGTTCCCAAGGGTAGCAAAGAAAGCCAGCTCAGTAAGAAAGCCCAAAACTTGTGATATAGCACCACCTTCTGGAAAACAAAAGGTTTCTAATTGCCAGCCTGTTGAACTGTAAGGAAGTAAACAAGAAAGGCATGTGTTACTTCAAATGGGACAGTAGGGGCACATTTCATTAGATACTGAAAAGTCACAGTAATATGGTATCACAAAAAGGATAATTCTCAAGCAACCAAATCTAGGCATGGAATATTGTAATCTAACTGATAAAGAATTCAAATTTTCTTCATTAGAATGAAGAAATTTAATTAGTTACAAGAAAACAGGCAATTCAGTGTGCTCAGGAATAAAATTAATGAACAGAAGGAGTTCTTTACAAAGAGATTTAAATTTTTAAAAAAAGAAAGAAACAAATTCCGGAGCTGAGAAACTTGATAAATGAGATAAAGTATAGATTAGAAAGCATAGAAAACAGAGCACATCAGATGGAAGAAAGAATAAGCAAGTTGGGGGATAGGAATTTAGAAATGACTCAGTTGGAGTAAGAGGTAACTCTTATTTTTAAAAAGTTAAAAAACCCTAAAGATTAATACTCTATCAGATAAGCAAATATCAGAATAATTGTATACCAGAAGGAGGAGAGAGAAAGAGGTAGAGTTTATTTAGAGTAGTAATAGCTGAGAACTTCCTAAACATGGGAAAGAAACTAGACATGTAAGTCTACTAAGTTAAGGAGGTGCCTTATTATCTCAATGCAAAAAGATCTCCAAGAAACTGTTAAAAATCATTTATAAAGAAATAATCTTAAAGGCAGCCAGGGGAAAAGGGAAAATAACCTAGAAAGGAACCCCCATTTAAGCTCTCAATGCATTTCTCAGTAGAAACACTATAGGCCAGGAGAGATTAGAATGACATACTCAACGTATTGAAAAAGTAAAGTTACCAGTCAAGTATACTTTATATCATAAAATTATCCTTCAAATATGAGAGAGAAAGGCTGAAGAAGCTCCACACCACCAGATCTGTCTTATAAATAATGCTGAAAGAAGTTTTTCAAGTTGAAATAAAAAGATGCTAATTAGAAACACAGAAAAAAAGGAAAGTCCACAAATGTCTGACAAAGGTGAAAGAAATAGAAAACTGTAACTTTATATTAGAAAAGTATATTAACCACTTAATATAAAGGTTAAAGGAAAGGTTTTTAAAAATAATTACAGCTACTGCAGTTTGTTAATGAATTCACAGCATAAAAAGAGCTGTTCTGTGACATCAAAAATAAAAAGCTAAGGAGTGAAGGGCAGAACTTTAATACATGAATCAAAGAAGTTGTTTTTTTTTCCTGCTGATAGCAACTTATCTGAGGTATTCTGTCTAAGCCTCATGATAACCACAAGTTAAAAATCCAGATATAAGAAACAAAAAATGGGGGAGGATTTGGGGGGGGGGGAAACTGAGCAAATTGCTATGGAAAACCACAAATTTACAAAGAAACAGAGGGACAAAGAAACATTGAAAAAAAGAAACACTGAAAATCCAGAAGACAGAAGATGGTGGTAGTAAGTCCTTAGGTATCACTATTCGTGCTAAATGTAAATGGATTGAAATCTCCAATCAGAAGGCACAGACTAGGTGAACAGATTTTTTAAAAAGCAAGACCCAAATATATGTTGCCTGTCAGAGACACTTCAGCTCTAAACACACACGTGGGCTCAATATAAAGAAATGGAAAGGGAAATTTTAAGCAAGTGTAAAACAAAAGAAAGTGGAACTACCCATACATAGATTGGGCAAAATAGACTTCAGCCAAAAATGTTAGCAAGAGATAAAGTAGGTCATTATATAATGTTAAAGGGGTGAATACATCAAGAAGATATAACAATAGTAAATATATATGCACCCAACATACCAGAGCAGCAAAATATATTCAGCAATACTAACAGAGCTGAATAGAGAAATTGAACACAATGCAGTAAGAGTAGGCAATTTCAGTAACCTAATGTCAGCAATGTATAGACCTATCCAGATAGATCATCAACAGGAAAATGTTAGAATTGGACCAAACTTTAGAACAAATAGACATAGGACATTCCATCCAACAGCATAAAACACATTCTCTTGTCAAGTGCACATGGAGCATTCCCAAGGATAAATGATTTGATAAGACCCACAACACATATTAGCAAATTTAAGAAGACTGTAATCATACCAACTATTTTTTCTGGACCACAATGGTATAAAATTATAAATCAATAAGAGGCAATCTAGGAAATCTACAAATGTGAAAACTAAACAACATATCTCTGAACAACCAATAGGTCAAAAAGAAATCAAAAAGGAAATTTAAAAACATCTTCAAACAAATGAAAATAGAAAATACAATATACCAAACTAATGGGATAAAGCCAAAGCAGTTCTGGGAGGTAAGTTTATAGCAATAAATGCATATATTAAGAAACTATAATCTCAAGTAAACAACTTTACACCTCAAAAAACTAAAGAAAGAACAAATTAAGCCCAAAGTAAACAGAAGAAAGGAAATAAGTACAAAGTAGAAAAAAATGAAATAAAGACCAGAAAATCAATAGTATGGACCAATAAAACTAAGAGTGGATTCTTCAAAAAGAAACAAAATTGACAAACATTTAGCTAAACCAAGAAAAAAAGACTCAAAATCAGAAATGAAAGTGGAGTTATTAGAATGGATACTTCAGAAATATGTAGGATCATAATAGACTTATATGAATAATTATATGCCAAAAAATTAGATAATTTAGAAGAAATGGATACATTCCTGGGAACAAAAGTTGCCAACACCAAATCAGGAAGAAATAGAAAATATGAACAGATCAAATATTAATAAAAATATCCCATCTGTAATCAAAAACCTCCCAACACAGAAAATCCCAGAACTAAATGGCTTCACTGGAGAACTGTACCTAACACTTAAATACGAATAAACACTAATCCTTCTCAATTCCACAAAAAAAAAAAACCCAAACAAACAAACAAAAACAAAAAACAAAACTGAGTAGTAGAGAACACTGCAGATTCTATGAGGCCAGCATTACACTGATACTAATACTAAATAAGGACAGCACAACAGAAGAAAACTATAGACTAATACCCCTGGTGACTACAAATATAAAAATTTGTCAACAAACTATCAGTAAACCAAATTCAAGAACACTTAAGAAGAATTATACACCATAACGAAATGGGGTTTAATCTAGAATTCGAGGATGATGGTTCAACATGCAAATCAATAAATGTAAGACATAACATCAATAAAACGAAAGATAAAAAATCACGTGTTCATTTCAACAGATGCAGAAAAAGATCTGACAAAATACAACATCCTTTCCTGATAAAAATCCTTAATGGGATTATACCTAATCCTGAAAGGATTAGGTATATAGTCAGAACGTCAGAACATACCTTGGCATGATGAAAGGCATATAAAACAAACCCAAAGCTAACACTGCATCTTTCTTTAAAGATTTTATTTATTTATTTATTTATTTATTTCAGAGAGAAAGGAAGCAGAAGAAGGGGGAGGGAGAGGCAGATGGAGTAAGACTCCTGCTGAGCAGGGAGCTGGATGCGGGACTCAGTCTCCGGACTCTGAGATCATGAGGTGAGCTGAAGGCAGATGGTTAACTGACTGAGCTGCCCAGGTGCCCCGTTAACACTGAAATTCAATGGGAAATAAATAAATAAATAAATAAATAAGAGCTTTTCCTCTAAGATCCGCAACAAGACAAAGATGCCTATTCTCACCACTCTCATTCAGTACTATAGTGGAAGTCCTAGATAGAGCAATCAAGACACAGATACAGAAGGCATCTAAACTGGAAAGGAAGAAGTAATATTGTTGCTACCTGCAGATGATAGGAGCATATATATGTATGTATATACACATATATATATCCAATAAAGAGAATCCCAAACTCTGAGCCAAAAATTGTTGGCAACTAATCAACAATTTCAGTAAAGCTGGAATATACAAAATCAAGTTGCAGAAAAGAGCTGCATTTCTTTACACTAATGATGAAACATCTAAAAAAGAAATAAAACCATCTAATTTACAATAACATCAAAATTTTAAAAAATCTTAAGAATAAATTTAACCAAGGAAATGAAAAATCTGTACAACAGAACTACAAGACTTTGCTGAAGAAATCAAAACACAAACAAATGGAAATGCATTCTGTGTTTATGGATCCGAAGAATATTATTAAAACGTCTATACTTCCCAAAGCCATCTACAGACTCAATGTAATCCTCGTCAAAATGTAAAGGCATTCTTTTTTTTTCTTTTCTTTCTTTTTTTTTTTTTGTAAAGGCATTCTTTACAGAAATAGAAGAGGGGTGCCTGGGTGGCTCAGTTGGTTAAGCGCTTGCCTTCAGCTCAGGTCACCATCCCAGGGTTCTGGGATCAAGCCCCACATCGGGCTCCCTGCTACATGGAAAGCCTGCTTTTCTCTCTCCTGCTATTGCTCCCCCTGCTTGTGCTTTCTCTCTCTGTATCAAATAAATAAATAATATCTTTACCAAAAAAAAAAAAAAAAAAAAAGCGAAAGAAAAAGAAATAGGAGAAACAATTCTAAAATTTGTTTTGAACCATAAAAGGCCCCAAATAGCTAAAGCAGTCCTGAGGTAAAAGAACAAAATGAGAGGTACAACACTTCCAGATTTCAAACAATTCTTCGAAGCTGTAGTAATAAAAGCAGTGTTGTACTGACACAAAAACAGACCCAGAGATGAAGGGAATAGAATAGAGAGCCCAAAATTAAACTTTGGCATATACAATCTATTAATATTTGACAAGGAACCCAAGAACATTCAGAAAAAGACAGTCTCTTCAACACATGTCTCTTTTGCACATGCAGAACAATGAAACTGGACCCCTATCTTGTGCCACCCACAAAAGTAAACCAAAATGAATTAAACATAAGATCTGGTACTATAAAACTCATAGGAGAAAACAAAAGAAAGAAGCTCATTGACAGCAGTCTTGATGGCAATGATTTTTTTGGATATGTCACCAAAAACACAAGAAAAAAAATAAAAGGGACTACACCAAATTTAAAGGCTCTGCAAAGCCAAAGAAACAACATGGAAAGGCAGCCTACAGAATGCAAGAAAGCTTTTGCAAACCCCACATATCAAATAAGGGTTTAATATCCAAATATATTAAGAACTCCTACAACTCAATTACAAAAAGCAACCTGATTAAAAAATAGGCAGAGGAACTAAACAGCCCTTTTTCCAAAGAAGATGTGCAAATGCCAACAGATACATTAAAAGATGCTCAGCATCACCAGTCATCAGGGAAATGCAAATCAGCATCACCAGGAGATACCACCTCACTCTGTTATAATTTAAGCCTGTTATTAAAAAGATAAATAAATATTGGCAAGGCTGTAGAGAAAAGAGAATCCTTGTGCTCTGTTGATGGGAATGTAAATTGGTGTGGCCACTATGAAAAAACAATATGGAGTTTCCTCAAAAAATTAAAAATAAAACCACCATACAATTCATCAGTTGCACTTCTGAGTATGTGTCCAAAACCACTACTTTAGATAGATACGTGAACCCCTGGGTTTACTGTACATTATTTAGAATAGCCAGATATGGATGCAGCCTAAGTGTCTATTGATAAATGGTTAAAAAAAAGTTGATACACAAATATTGTTCAGCTACGAAAAAGTAGGATGTCTTGCTGTTTGCAACAACAGGGATGGAATTTGAGCGCATTATGCTAAGTGAGATCAAAGAAAGGCAACTAATGTATGCTATACGTGGAATTTTAAAAAGCCAAACTTGTCAAAACAGTAAAATGGTGGTTACCACAAGAGGGAGGAAGGTGCTCAGACAGTAAAGAGTATAAAGTTAATAATGGGTAGTAAATAAAACCTAGAGAATTAATGCACAGTGAAATGAATATAGACAACAGTGTTGTACTGTAATCAAATTTGCTTAGTTTAGACCTTAATTATTTCTAAAGGGTAATTATGTAGTATGATATAGGTGATGATTATCACTACAATGGCAATTGAATTAAAATATATATCAAATTAATATGTTGTACCTCTTAAACTTACACAATGTCTTATGTCAAACATATTAAGGTTTTAATACATAAAAAGAAAAAAGGAGAGAAGACTTCTATTGCATTGTAGTTAAGAGCAAATGGGCACTGGCTCAGACAGCCTTGGTCTGAATTCTGGTTCTCACACTACTTAACACCTTGTGCCAGTTATTAGTCTCTAATTTTCATTATCCCAGTTTGTAAGTAAGAACTAAAACAGCACCCACCTCACAGCACCATTAGAAGGCTTAATGAGAGAAATCCATGCACAGTGCTTAGCTCAGTTGCCTGCACATAGTTTAGGTAAATAAATGTTGGCTATTAGATTGAATATATACATACATACAGATCTACCTGTAAGTGTAGATCTTATGGAAAATACTGCACATGTCAACAGATAATCCTGTGGGGATATTTATAATAGCAAACATTTGGCAACAATTGTGCATCAGTAATATAAAGCAATAAAATGTGGTATATGCTTAAGAAAATCCTATAATTCTGTCACAAATTGAATTTGCTTATTATTCAAAAACAATTCCAACAAGAAGCATACTACTCATGTAGTTTTCACATTGTAGCTTAACTATTTGCGAAGGAAAAGTACTAAAAAATGGTATGAAGAGCTTTTAATGGGGATTGGTTTTACTTGTGTAACCACAGTTAATATCCAATATTCTTTTGCCAAATAAAGAATACTTTTTCTTGAGATTATATCTGTGTATAGGTATGTTTATAACACACATATATATGTACAAATGAGTGTTTATGTGTAAAATTTTATCCTGAATATATTTTTATATATGGCTATACTTTTATTAAAATTTTTAATCATTTAATTTTGTAAAACTTATTCCCCAGAAATAGAAATAGTCACATTTGCCCATGATTTATTAGTGGAATTTCAGAAGCATTTGTAGTGATACCTATTTTACTTATAATATCTACATAAAATCATTTTAAATGTCATTTTTGTTTTGAATATTTGCAAAAAGTATTTTGTTAGAGTTAAAATGATCTGACATCCTGTGTGTATTTTCAGATCAAATGTGTATATTTAACTGTGTAGATTCAAATTTGTACCTGAATGTAATAAAGAATGTTAAGGTGAATTAAAAAGTAGAACTCAGACTTAAGAATTCCCTTAGGAGACAAAATCATTTAAGCCGCATAAACACGACTAAATTTAGCCCTCTTCAAAAATATGTGAAATTAACTTGCGACAATTCTTACAAATGCCTCTGATAATTATAAAAGAAACTTGTCTTCTTCCTAAAAATGGCATGAGAGATAATCACTAGTAACCAATCCCTTGCTATCTGGAAACCCCCACTATAATAACCAATCACTATAAAGGTCAATAACTTCTTCATTTTTACTTTATAAGCCATTCAGTGACTTCATGTCCCTGAGGATTATATTAGTCCTTGAATTTGGGGAACCCTAGTTTAAAAATTGTTCTTGCACTCCCAATAAACTATTATTAAGTACTATTTATTGATTTGATGGGTTTTAACTTTGTTATTACTAAATTTTGGCCAGATGTAACCAGAGAAGAATGAAAGGGAAACCTAATTTAACTCTTTATTAAGCTAATCAATAGAAATTTCCTACGTATGAGCAGTTTGAGTGCTAGGAGATTTTAATTTGTTTCCCCATAACTTTATAATTAGCATAGTCCTAGGACTCTAGGCTCAAGGGAATTTTTATCAGTCGATTGTCTAAAACATGTTAAGAATGAATCCTTTCAGTCCACAGACTACCAACCACAAAATGAAATACTCGTTGTCTTACCTTACCCCTTCAGGCTATCACGACATGACTGAAACTCAAGGAACTCAAATAATTACCAAAATTTCAATGGTTCTAACTATGTATCATGGTTCCCTAAAAGTTCAGTGGTAGTAGAAGATATATGTTTGGGGCTTGGTTTGAGAATGGGAAGTGGGAGGGCTGGTGTTACACAGTGCTGATAGTGGCTTTTCTCTTGTATGCGGTAGGCTTCAAATCAAGGTTGGTTGATTGGTTGGTTCTCTCCAGTAAGAATTCCATTAAGGATTGCTAAATAGAATAGATTGAAAACCACTCTTATATAGAGCGAGGTTATTATAAGCATAAATACCTAACTGGAGAAGTTAGGTATTTATTGTTTTTAGAAGTTGGATAATACAGTCATGACAGACTCAATTATTTTATAATTATTAATCAATACTTTGATATGATGTTTATGAAAATATAGTGGAAATATTTTGCAGAATTTTTCCTGACCTACTCCACTTAATTTTACAGACATAGCCAAATAATATTCATTGAGCTTTCAATGTTTGGAGAAGACACTTAGATGTATCCTGTATAGCAGACTTACTGATGCTGGTTGTACATACATAGTAGAAATAAATACAAGGAGACCATAATATAGTTGAACAAATTAAGGAATTTCTGGCCTAGAATTTTAGTTTTCTCTTATTTTTCAACCCGTTAGTCATTTGGGCAGAATACATAATAAATCTATTTACAGAATTGATGAGTTCTTAAATCTTAACATTAGTCTTTGTCAAACCTGTTTTAATAACATGACCAAGAATGTTCTTAAAAAAGTGAAATCTTGGGGCACCTGGGTGGCTCAGTGGCTTAAGCCTCTGCCTTTGGCTCAGGTCATGATCCCAGGGTCCTAGGATCAAGCCCCACATCAGGTTCTCTGCTCAGCAGGGAGACTGCTTCCTCCTCTCTCTCTGCTTGCCTCTCTGCTTACTTGTGATCTCTCTCTCTCTGTCAAATAAATAAAATCTTAAAAAAAAAAGTGAAATCTATCATTTTCTAATCTCTGGCATCTTTCAGTGTGGTATGAATAGATTCATCCTGCTGCAAGCAGACATTACAGAATTTTTGTATTTATTCTTAAAATGTCAATTTAACTAAATTAAGATCCTGCTAAATTTGTGAGAGCATTTTATCACAATGTGTTTGTTGCTTTTGTAAGACTTGTAATTTGTAACAAAAACTTCCACATGACACAGTACTGGACCTTAAAAAATATTTCTTTAAACAAGGTTAATCTATGAAACAACACATGAAATAGAAGCCAAGAAAAGGAAAGCTATACACACAAGCCCTGGGGAAAAAATCATAGTAAATATATTTTGATTTTCTCTGATTGCCGATGAAATTTGTCCCTGTGACTATAACTAGTACATAGCTTCCATCAATAATGTGAAATGGTGTAACTGATTTTGGAAATCCATTTAATTCCTAAGTGCTAAGAAAATGAGTCCTGGAACTTAACATTTAGAGTTAGACCCTCAAAATCTCTGTTTCAGGTTACTTATTTTTAAAATTAATCCATAGTCAAACACACAAAGAATGGTCATTTTGTGTTAGGTGGAGAGAGTTAAATCATATCTTGTCCTGTGTGCAGTTGTAACGTTCCCATTCTGGAACAGAACATGGTGTTCAGATCCAGAAAAGTTAATAGATTTTATTTGCATGTATTTCTGCTGTTTCCTTGACAACTACTATAGATGCTGCTATCACCATGGGGATGGTTCTTCTAAATGAAGCAGCAACATCCAAGGGAGATGTTGGAAAAAGACGGAGTAAGTGTGTGTTGCTATTTTTGTAGTTTTGTTTAATCTTAAGATTCATTTAAGTAAAATGGGAAATATATAATAGTCCTTAATAAATTTCTCAAGAAATTTTCTGATGTGAGAAAGGTTGGAGTTTGTTTTACTTTTTTCTAGTTGTTGGATGTGGGTGTACAAATACTTAAAATATATTTCTTCCAAAATGGGATTGGGTTATTTTCGGTGGAATTGCACATAAAGGCAAGCTGTCAGCCCTTGTCAGGGCTGCTCTGACCCGTTTCTACTGAAGCTGTATTCTCCATAGTAACATCCACACTACAGGGAGACACACAATTCTGTGGTCAGAGTCTTCAGAGATTTTATTGGCAAATGCTGTGTGCCTTATTCTACAACAATCCGGTATACATTCAAGGACTCACAGTTTTCAGTGTACAAAACACTGAAATAGAATACCTTCCAATTACTTCCAAATTTCTTTTAATCGACATTTAAAAGTTACCTTTTGATCATGCCTTTTCCAGGCTCTACGCCTTTTCCAGTGGTATTCCAAGATTTACAAGTCCACAGATTTCCAGCATTATTTTTTTTTAAGATTTTAAGATTTCTTTTAGAAAGATTTAAGATTTCTTTTTAATATTTTATTTATTTGAGAGAGAAAAAGCAGCAGAGCAGGAAGGGTCAGAAGGAGCAGCAAACTCCCCACCCCTGGTTGGGGGAGAAGACCAATGTGGGATTCCATCCTGGGACTCCAGGATCATGACCTGAGCCAAAGGTAGATGTTTAAGGGACTGAGCCACCCAGGCACCTTTTGTTGTCTAAGCATTGTGTTTCTAAGCAAGTTATCTACGTTTATCCTTTGATGGAACTATTCCTTTCAGGGGGGTTGTAGAAAAAAAAATTCATTTGTATAAAGTATTAGATTTTGACAAGGCAAGGGAAGAACATGGGAGAAGAATCTACCCTTAGGAGCATAGGTTAGGAACAAAGACGGGGCCTTCAATTTCCTGCCACAAGCCTTTTTTTTTTTTTTTAATTATCAAGTTCCTATGTAATTCTATAATTAAACCCATAATTAAAATTTTTCCCAGTATGCTTAGCATTTCTGGAAACTTTTTAAGCTTAGAATTTATGTGTGAGCAGCACAGGTATCTGAGAAAGACAATTTATTAAGAAGTTTAAAGAAAAAATCCAGGGGCACCTGGGTGGCTCAGTGGGTTAAGCCTCTGCCTTTGGCTCAGGTCATGATCACAGGGTCCTGGAATCAAGCCCCGCATCAGGCTCTCAGCTCAGTGGGGAGCCTGCTCTCCCTTTCTCTGCCTGCCTCTCTGCCTACTTCTGAACTCTGTCAAATAAAAAAAATCTTTAAAAAATAAAATAAAATAAAAATCCAGACTTATTTTCTTCTTGGAGGTATTAGCTATGGTGACATGTATATAAATATATCGTAATGATTTCTAAATAGTTGTCTTAAGTGTTAATATATTTTGAATATAGTATACAGTTTAGTCTCTCCTTTGTTTTCCCATGATGGTATCTATACACCATTGTAAAGAAACTACAAAAGAATCTAATGTATTACTTTTAGTTAAGCATTGTGCAGAATATCATTTTATGATACATCTTTTGAACAAACAATCTAATGTTCTTGGAATTGACAATGTTAATGAAGACATTTCTTATGTAATTATTTATTATATATCCTATCTTATTAATCTAAGTAATAGTAATAAATACACAAATTTTTTATCTTATAACATCTGTTATATTGAGTTTACAAAATCACTACTTCCAGCTTCCCTCTTGGTAGATATTTCCCTACATATTACTCCAGCACTCAGCATTGTCAAATTATTTATTCATGTGTAGTATGAGAGAAAGGAGACACGGGAAATAAATTTTACAGTTACTCCTTTTTGATATATAATACAACTACTGTGATTATTATTTCTCAGATCAGAAAGATTCTGTATCATAGCATTTTCTTACAAGTATGTTACCTTATATGGGCTGCAGTGGTTCATTCATTAATTACTAACTCCTCACTACTACACACTCACTCAGTTCCACTGCTCCCTTCCCTATAAACAAGGACTTGAGTAGCAATGTTTTGTTCCACTGCACAGAATCAAGTAAATATATTGTTTTACTTGATCATGTACTTTGAGCTTCATTTTCCATTGAGCACAACCAAAGTGGCAAAGCAACTAAAAGCTTCTGAAAATTTAAAACAAGAAAGAAAAGAATGAGCATTTGATAAAAATACCAGATGTGGTAAGGTGTAAAATAAAGCATGAGGTAATCAGTTCTAGGTTTAGTAAGATTGTTGTAAGAAGTGTTTTAAAAAGGTGTTCTTCAATTTGGGGATATTCAGCAACCTACTTTTTTACTTTACTTTCTGCCAATATTAATTTGAAGTTCAACTGCATGAACTTTGTCTGAAATGGAATGTCACAGAGGCTACAGTTGAATGTTGTTAAGCTCTTAGGACTTTCAGCAATTTATACTCAAAACTGAAAGAATTGATAATCCTACACAGTTGAAAGAAAACTGACAGATTTCTAGACCATTTTTTGACAGTGTCATAACTTATCCACTCCTTGATTTCCAGGATTGTAATTAAACCTGGTCTCAGACCTGCTAGGAGGATTTTTTTTTTATGTCTTTCATCATTATGGAAGTATATTGAACCGCTAACTCTTCCTTGTGTTCTGTGCCTTAGTGTGTTTCATTTCTTTTCTCTAATTATTTCAGATATTTTCAGTATTGTTATAAGAATTCTCTGAAACTAATGAAAGGATACAAGTATCGTGCAAGTGTTTTATTCTTAAATGCTTAGATTTTTCTTAAGAATTAACTCTATTTTCTACTTATTTATGGCATAGATTTGTCCATTTCAATTTCTTTAAATTCATGTTTTTCTTTATTCCAAACAGACCTGCATTTAATTGGCTCAGCTTTTTAAGCATTTTAATTTTACAAGCATGTATTTTACTAATAGTAATAAATCTTGCTTAAATACTCTATATATTTGCATACATATTTCCATTGTTTTGTATTACAAATATTTATTACTCTTTGACTTTAGAGTAAAATCTTCCTAACCATAACAAAAAGGAAAAGAAGACAAAAAGTATTTTCACTCTTGTTAACCTGCCTGGGATACAAGGATACTGAAAACC
The DNA here is from genome assembly GCF_022355385.1 of Mustela nigripes. Lineage (NCBI taxonomy): Eukaryota > Metazoa > Chordata > Mammalia > Carnivora > Mustelidae > Mustela > Mustela nigripes. The sequence goes on from NC_081574.1 coordinate 21,336,413, forward strand.
TAGACCACAGCACATTCTGCTCTAATATGCCATTTGTTAACAGTTTCTTCATTTGTTAAAGAAATAATAGCACTTTGACAAAAGTATCTACTCTGTGGGGGGATTTCCCCCCCACTTTGGGCTCTCCAGAATCTCTACTACTTCACTCCTGAAGGTTTTATTCCAGCTTTTTGTACACTAGGATGACTATTTCTAAGTAACAGACTTTTACCCGAAGCAATAATCTAGCCAATAATCTAAAATGACATTTCTTAATAAATATTGCATGGCATCTGAAAAGAATAAAATTCCGTTTAGTATTCTAACAATGCAAATGTCTATGCTAATATAGCCAATGCTTTATAAGGCAGGGGCTGATAATCTTGTTTGTGGTTTATCACATATTTTGTTTTGTTTTGATCCCTGAGGCATTTTAGTACTTATAGGAACTCTGTAAGAGAAGAAAAGCACCAGAAGACTTAGATCAGTCACTTTTGTTGTTTTCATACCCCAAATAGTACATTTTCATTGAGAAGAATGTGGAAAATAATGAATACATTGTATTTTGGATTATCTGGTTTGTTGTGCCTGTATGTGCCATGAACTATTAAAATGTAAGTATACTGTTATTAATTGAATGCATTTAAAAAACATATGCATTTTGGTTCCATGTGTCTAAACATTAATGGCATTTTCTGTCTCTTTCTAGTAATTTGCCTAGTGGGATTAGGCCTGGTGGTCTTCTTCTTCAGTTTTCTACTTTCAATATTTCGTTCCAAATACCACGGCTATCCTTATAGGTAATATCATTACACTAATATGAATGTTTTTATTTTTAACTAATAAATGACTTCATTGGTTAATGGATATTTAAAGGCTAATATCAAGTAGCTAACTCATTTGCCAAGTGATTTTTAACTCAGTTAAACAAGTCTTTGAGCACCTGCCATGCGTTCGGCTCAGACTTTGCAGAGGACCTATGAGGCACACGGCCTTATAGACAGTAGAACTTCATTTTAGAGATACTTATCACATATGTATTATATATGTACATATAATACAGTGGGTTTTAGCTTTCTGGAATTCATCAAATTTCTTTTTCTCTTGTTTTGTCTGTCCATCCGATCACTCACATTCAAATTCTTTGGCTTCCTCAGGTTTATATAGGACATTTACATATATGCATCTCTCAGAACTAAAAAAATATAGTATAGAATATCAGTATGTACCCTCCAAAATGCCAATTTTACATTTGACAAGTTTTCTACCTTAATTAGTCTAGCACATGGATTTATGCTCAAGTTACCTTAGTTGTGAGATCCTGCTTTTTTTTATGATTATTATTGCTGCACTGCATCATTTGCCTTTTGAATTATCTTTAATTTTTTTTCTCAGATATTTTCATCAGTTATCTTGAATGTGTTAATAAATAGATGATAAACATCAAAACCAAGTGTTGCTAAAAGGTCTGCAGAGATTACATGCCAGAGATTTGGATATCTCCTGAGCTAAATCCTAAAAACCTAACAGCGTAGGGGGAAAATATACATCTATACAACTGGTTCACTGGAGAAAAAGCAAAGATGATAGCACAAGCAAGAATGAAAGAAGTAATAAATCAAAGAGTGGGAGAGAGAAATAATTCTGAGAAGTGGAAATGTGAGATGTTACAGAAAGAGCTCTCTCTTCCCACGGAATTATTCTGCTTGAGAATGCCAGGTCAATTATGAGCGTAACATAGCACCACATTTTCAAACAGTTTGCACTCCCAGAAGTGTGTTTCTGTGGCAAAAGCATTAGAGTACCTGCCTAAAAAAGAAAATATCAGCCTTGCTCATCTCAAATAAAGCACTTTGTAAGGAATAAGAGAATGATATACAGGACACCATCATTCTAGGAAAGGGAAAACATGCCAAACATTCCAGAAGGCATGTGCTGTCCTAAGTACCTCTGACAAGACATTTGTGGTTATCCGTCTTCACCGAGAGTGAAGCCCTACTATTAACCCCGGGGACCAGGAGCTAAGTTAATGCAATCATTTGCAGCAGACATACACTGAAGTAGGCTTGCAAAAGACAAAGAATAGTTTCTCGTCCAAGACCATATCCTAGACTTCGAGATGAACTGCAAGGACAAACACACTTTTTCCTTTAAAAAGACTGAAAAAAACTTCCCACTTCTGCCTACTTTAGATAATACCCATACTTTGGATAAAACCATTGAGCTATCCCATAGTGAAGATGCACATTTGAACACAGTATCACACACTAATTTAAAAATCACCTGTCACCAGGGACTTCAAACTCCAATACTAAAGTACTTTCTTGGGTATACTGCCTTAAGCCCTCTGTGGCCTTTGATTTCTTCCTTTTAAATTTCTGTGAATTCTAACTTTTGTATCAGAAATACTACTGAGGGGTTTAAAGGTAATCCTGGGCATAGTGCTAATTTTTTATTCCTCATAATTTTGAATTCTGTTTAATCTACAACCTTCAATTTCTTCTGTGTAGTGACCTTTATGCATTTTATTTTTCTTTTTAATCTTAAGCCTCACAATACCTTAAACATTTATGTTCTTCATTACATTTTCTCAGCACTTCACACTATTATTTTTGTTGATCTTCATAACTGTTGAAAGAAACAAATGTCTGCTTGAAGGGTTTATCCTATTTCCTTAAATCTCTCCTACATTTCAGTCTTAAGGGTGCTTTTCCTACACTATCAATAGGTTTCATGCCATCACTGAATTCTCCCAGATTCTCTGTTAGGTTTCAATAAGCAAACTTGCTGCATTTAAATTCCCGATCTTAAAACAACAACAAAAACAAAAAACAAAGCAAAAAAACCCTGATCTGTTACTCTGCGACCTTGGACAAGTAATTTAATTCTTCTAAATACTGGTTTTCTCATTACTAAATGAAAAAAAAATACATACTTCATTTGACTATCGTAAGGATTACGTGAGAGTGAATGTAAATTACTTAACACATTGCCAAGTATGTGGTAAATAACACGTAGTATTAATTACTCAATAAATGTTAGATGCTTACTGTCATTAATTCAGATAGATATAAATATTTCAAACTCATTTATGTTTCATTTACTAAGTAGGATTTTCTTTACACTGAAGATTAAGTAATTTTTATATTTGCATGATTCAGTTTAGCAAAGAAGAGACTGTCCCTGAACCTTTTGATGAACGAAATTGGGCTCCTGAGTCCCTTGAAACTACTAGTGAAATATCAAGATTATTAAGAGTTTGGTCTAATTACCATCTGAGCCATAATTCAAAAAAAAATTTTATTTCAGTGGTAGCACTGCGTTCATTTTGTGTATTAAATAAAGATTAACTTTAGGCTCATCCCATTTTCAGAGAAAAGCAAAGAGCTAGTAGCAATACTTGATAGTCTTTACTTACAGGTAATATCCCATTTTTTTCCACTTTGACCTACAAAAATTCAAAAAATTTCTGTAAAAGTACTCTGACCCATGCCTTTACTTTAGTAAAAAAAAAAAAAAACAAAAAACCATGAAACATTCTCTATTAATTCAATCACTTTATCTTCCTATTTATAAAACTCTTTAGTTGTCTTAGCAAGATAGAGTAGCAGAATGGAAAATAATATTTACAGTAAGAGCTGAGTTCAATATATAATTTTTTAATTAATAGCTCTAGCTCTGCAGTCAAACAAATCTGAGTTTGAATCTTAGATCCTCTCTGCTAACTTTGGGGCTTGGAATTAGTTACTTAAGTTCTGGGTCTCATTCTTCTTCACTTTGAAAATCATATTTTAGTTTTTTATGGGGTTGGAGATAGGCTCAGTTGTTAGGTTTGTCTCAAGTTATTTCTCTTTCTTTTGCCAAGATATTTAACTTTGTTGAGCTTCTTTCGTCATTTGTAGTTGGTATAATACCTGTCTTCTTCTGTGGGGATAAATTATCTGATCACTTTGTAATGCCTAAAATGTAATGGGGTTCGCAATAAATATTTACTTCACCTCCTTCTTACCCTGTACAAGCCCTTCAACTTTAGCATCTTACTTCATTATGTTTTTGTTCAGCACTTTACTTCATTACATTCTTCATTAAGTATTCATATATTACTGTCTTATGTATTAAAATCATTTTCATTCTGTAATATTATGAGGTATTTTAGAGAAGAGTCTGTGAAAATACCTTTGTGTATCTCCAAAGTGCTGTGCGCATAGTAGGTGCTCATCATATTAATTGACTATTTAACTCAAAAACATTTTTTATGTATTATCTAAATGCAACAGGAGCCATTAAGCTAGAAACAGTGACAAGAAGAGTACTGGTTTGCCACATTGTACAACTCCAGAAGATGGAATTCACATCAAATGACACCTTTTGGAGTTGTTAGGTTATTCCACATGCCTAAGGAGATGTGTGCTGTGTGGAAAGATAATTATTCCAGAAACCTGAGCTATAAAGATACTTATTGCAAATTCAGATTGATTCTTAGCTGGCTGGCATCAAATAATAAAAATGTATTTTATTAAGCTTATAATGGACATAGAAACTATCTTCTATTGTCTTTTAAAAAATTACTTTTAATTCCTGATGTCCTTAGCTATTTTGAGAAATGGACATTCAGTAATGGAAAGTACAGAATAACAGAAATGAAAGACATTTATATGAATTTTGAGGAAAGTATGGTAGTAGACAAGTACAGCAAGACAAAAAAAATCCCAGGATATACAGTATAGCAATCTCACATTCATTTCTGTATCTTACATGTAGATCTTTCATCTGTAGAGAAAATATTAAATATAATCTTGAGTTATACAAATAGAAAAATAATATTGAAATGATGTGGTGATCAACCCACAATACATATCACTGATAAGAATTTCACTGGGATTGTCTTTCTCCTGCTGAGTTCCAGCTTTGAAGAATGACATAAAGGACCGAAGATTTAGAGAGGATTCGGAGAAGAGCTGGAATGCTCTAAAGGCACCATTGTCTGGCCCCTATCTTATCTAGATAAGGAATACAGTGCTAAATCTTGTAATAATATTTTGCAAATGGAAATTGAATCTTAAGGACTATTTTTTCCATATTGTTGTATTTCACTGTGGTGTATTGGAAAGTGATCTGGACTTTGAGTGAGAAGATGTGATTTGGACCATGGCACTTTAAAACTATAACCTCAGGCAAGTCTTTTAATCTTCTCTGAGCCTCAGTTTTCCTCATCCTTCAAATAAAGACCATAAGATTTCTCTCATACATAAGACAAGTTATAGCAAACTGCTGTTTTATAGATGTAAGATAACTTTTAACTGTGAGACCCTATATTCCAGTCTTAGGCTGTTGTGCATTGCTTTAGAGATAAGACTTCAGATACAGATGTCTGCAATAGACTTTGACCCATGGAATTAACCATTTGACAAATAATAGGTTTGTAAAATACTCCGATATATGCGTATGCACTCTACTCCAAACAAAGTATCATTTCATTTAGTTACTTCCCTCTTACTACTTTAGAAAGAAGTTAAGAAAAGGTTAGGAAAGCAGAACTAAAACAAATGACAGAAATACATTTCATTCTGCCTAGGACAAATGTAGTCACATCTCTCTTTCCACTAACAAACAGTATAAATTTTAATTCCCAAGATAATAAAACAAAATGCATGTTTTTTTTAAATATGTACTAAGATTTTTTAATCAGCATTTGGTAATATTAGAAATAGATACTAGGAACCTCTATAAAATGAAGTAATTTCTGTAGAAAATTCAGCTTTTTGTTTTTGTTTTTCTTTTACATTCTGTACTGCTCATTCCAACCCCTCCAGCCTCACAACACATAGTCTGAACAGACATACACAAAATGGCTCTAGAGGGTGAGTTCCATCTTGAAAATTCACCTTCCTTACTGTGACAGGAACCACTTACTCTATGCAAACTTTATGCAGAAACCCTGCACAGGAAGCTCCTGTGATCTAAAAGACTTTTTTCTTCTTCACCTATCTCCCAACATTATTCCACACACTAGCTTTATTATTCTTTTTCCCCCAGATATAGTATCTACCTTCCTGATTATGTTTCATTATTAATAACCATGCTACGAAAGCTATTACTAAGTCTTTTAGTTTAGGCAGTGTAGAGAAGTGGCCGTAGCAGTAATGAGAATTGACAGCTATTGCCCTGTGTACACACAGATAAAGAAAGGTTTCCATACCTAAAGAGCTCGTTTCCCTTCTCCTTTCCCTTCTCCTAATGAAGTCAAGTCCTCTAGGCCTTTTGGGGGGATTGTTGAGTTCAGATTTGAACATTTTTCTGGGTTCAGTAATCTTCTATTACAAAGCTGAGAAGCAGGCTAAAGACGACTGGCTAACAGCCATAAGGTACTTCTCTCCTGCATCCCCTTAGAATATGACTATAAAGTAAAGATTAAGGTTAAGGTTAAAGTAAAGGTTAAGAAAGCCCTAAGAACATTGAACATTTTTCTGGGATCAGTAATATTCTATTACAAAGCCAAGAAGCAGGCTAAAGATGACTGGCTAACAGCCATAATGTACTTCTCTCCTACATCCCCTTAGAACATGAATATAAAGCAAAGGTTAAGAAAGCCCTAAGAACAGTGAGTCATTGAGTTCCACTAGGTGCAAGGCCAACTGAGCAATTCAACTAGCGGATGATCCATGCTCTGAGTAAAGAAGCAAGCCTTAACCTCCCTTCCAATTTCTTTTCAATACCAAAATGAAATCTGAGCAACTGCCCTTTAATCACATACATGATTTCTGTAAGACAGGGTGGCATGCCACCATTAGATCTCCCTGACTCTTCCCCAGTTTGAGAATAGGAAGTACAGTACACAAGAAAATTATGTCCATCTGAAGAGCTCAGAGAATTTATCCAGCTCCCAGTTGGACAGCATTCATTTAAGAGCACTGTGTATGCATCTTTCTTTTTTTTTTTTTTAAACACCAACAACTGATAATTAAGATAAATAAAATTAAGATAAATAAAAACAAAATGCAAGCCATTTAGATTTTTCACAGGAAGAAAAAAGGAATAAACTGTTTTACATATAATATGAGTATCCAGTGACCACACAGTGACCAAATCCAGAGGTCTTTTCCCATTCCACAATAGCTTAGTTGAGTGGTTTCAACAGAGATTTACAGCCCACAGTTTTTATTCACTTCCTGGCCTTTTACAGAAAGTGTATGAGCGTCTCATACTGAACATACTCCCCATACTGAACATAACACAATGTTATTTTTATTTTTTGGCACTGAACTCCCATAGCATAGGCTACTATCCCTTCCTTTAACTTGTTTTCAAAGTCAGAGGAAACAAGCAAACAAAACTCTAACACTTGGACTTGCCATCCCATCAGATAGGTCTGTGTTATACTTAGTTGTGTCCAGGTCTTACTCTCCTCTAGGGAAAAAACCTAATGGCCATGACTTTCAGTCATTTCATATCTTACAGCACCCTTCTAAACACAATATTCTTGTACAGAATAGATGGGCAGTAAATCTTTGCTGAATAGTGATTGAGACAGACTTTTTTTTGGCTCAACTTTGAGAAAACAACTACCATTTTAAATAATGTTTCTCTAGAAAAACTAATTTGGTATTTCAAATAATAACCTTGTTACGAACTTTTGGAACAACATTTCTCTGCAAGTCAAGAACTGCATTTTTATGTAAATCCTGAATGTTTTTAAGTATGAGGGAATAATTAGGAAAGAACCAAACTTGGAAGTTTATGGAGATCTGTATCCCCTTCCTTCTTTGTATACACAATGCCCCTCTGCATGTTGATGTACTTTAAGCAATAATCAAATTATGTAGACCAGAAGGGAATAGTTGCATCCCTTTAAGCTAGCAAAAGGGGGTTTCTGGGGCATATTCATGCTGGTTCTAGTCTGCTCTCTAATCTTTCTGTGTACAATTCTCTAGACTTGCCATGCAGCCTCCATCTTCTGTCGCTACTTGCATCAGTTGACCATACATGAATTCACTTCACAGTAAGCTAGCTACAGTAGTCAGTGTTACGTATGCACATACTACCATGACCTGTGAAGAGAATCATTCGTGATAGGGTAAAAGGGAGTCCAGACAGAAGTTGATGGTGGTACCTAAGGCAGCTGCTCCCTCTCTAAGGAACCCAACCACAATACTGAAAAATACATTCCAAGTAGGGGAGTTTATTTGGTTTTTAGCATTCAACAGTTTTTATGTTATAAAAGTATTTTTATACATTTTTACAATAAGCATTCCTAGGAAAGATACTATCCAAGCACTATTAGAAACACAGATAGAGGAGAACTGTTACATTATGCATCAAAATTACTAGACAGGTAAATGTAAAAAGAAAAAATCATGTCAGAACCTGACAGATAGGAATGAGGGACTAATCTCAAATGATGAAATCCATATAAAACATTCATACTGGAATATACCTTGGATACTTAATATTAATTGAATGATTACCTAGAGAATAATATTTTATGCTTTTCTAAGAAAGATTTTAACATAACATTTTTGACACACTTCGATCTTTCCAGTGTCTTGAATGAGCACTTGTAAAGTTTATAACTTTTTATGAAAGAGATTTTAAATATAAAAAACAGGAAGTAGTCTGTTAAACTTATCCTTTATTGTAACAATAGAATCCTTTCAAGATAAAATATGTATTTGTCATTGCATAATAAAATGTAAACAAAAGATTGTTTTAACAAGCTTTTTAACAAAATAAGTATTATAGTTTGGGATAAATTCCTGGAGTGAACCAATAGTGCAGTAACTAAGGATTCTTGGTCTACCTTAATAATAAGAAGGTACAGAGATCCTTTTGTTTATTTTATTTATTTATTTTATTTTTAGATTTTATCTAAAAATCATAGAATCTTTTTGACTTTTTAGATCCAAAAAGTTAGGAAGTATAAAATGATCAAAGGGTCATATTACTGTTTTTGCTTTTATAGTATAATAGCTTTAGCAATGATAAAAGGTGATCTTTAATGCACACAGCCAGAAAGGTTAAGACCAGTTATTTAAAAAATAAATAAACCCTGTAAGTTCTCAGTTTCCTTAAGTCATAATTTTTTCAACTTTAAGTATTTTCGGACCAAGTTTTCTTTTTATCATTAACTCTCATTCTTAAGTTAGCTTTAACTTTAGGGGAAGTTTAAAATTAAACACAGAAAATGCCAAAGAGTTCCTCTACAAAGGACACATCTCTATGCACTGCCATCAGTGTTAAGGATTATGTGGATTGAACAGCAGCCACTGCTTACTGCTCTAAGGAAGTTTCAGGCCTCAGTCATAACTAGTTATTTTGAGAAACAGAAGCAAGTTCTTGCTGCATTGAGGGATCAGCACACGATTTCTAGCCTTTAATAATTCCTCAGAAATGGAGTACTTATTTCAGACTGTATAACCTTTTTATTTTATAATTTATATTATACTGTATTACATTATTATATTTTTGTTATATAACATTTTAAGTATTTTTAAATACGTGTTTACTTTTAGCACATAGCATCACAAGGTCACTAGGTTGATAAAATATGGGCACTATAAAGAACTTTGGAGATCAGCCAAACATTCTTTTCACTAATGAGGAAACCGAGGTTCAGAAAGACAAAGAAATATAATCTTAGGATATTAAGATGTAAACATCCAGATATTATATATCCTTATGAATTTAACGGTTTTCCAACTACATGGCTTTCTAATTGTAGCAACAATTATTTTTGTTTTTATTTTAATATTTTGTTAAAATATGGTTTGTCTCTGGTCACCCTGCAAAGTTATATTGTCAGGACCAAAAAAAAAAAACAAAACCAAAAAACCTTGCCACATGTTAGAAAAAGGTACAAATATCAAGCAGAAACTTAGTTAATGTTATTTAAATTGATTTACCATCTTACAACTTATATTTCTGTTCATAGATTAAAACTTTGCTTAGGGAAGTTAAGAAAAACAGCTCCCTTTTATTTCTGTATGTACAAGCATTTATGTACAGATATTTGTGTACTCAGAATCTGATGAGACCCATGATTCATATATACATTCTTTTTGGCTGTACAATATATTTCAGCTATAAATTTCACTTAAAAACATCAAGCATTTAGTTATTTTATGTAAGTGAATGAATTGCAGGTTGAACAAAAGAAAGTTTGCTTTTGTTTTTTTTAGGACATTGAAATGACCCACTTCAAATCTTTGTTTTAATTCATACTTTTTGTTCCTCTTACTTACATTGCCAGTTTAAACACTGGTTAAACTACTGTTCTAAGCAGCAATGAAAGTGGCTCACAGAAAGAAATAGGGTATTTTACCCAAACTTAAACACTGCTAGTTCAAGTTCTTATCGGCATCCTCTCTCACCCCTGGCCTGTTCTCACCATAAGTTTTGACCCCATCTCAGGAACTAGTTCAGAGAAATTGCCCTGATAAAAAATTAGAATGAGATGAATTAATCTAACTATGACATTTTTATTATATCTATTTACATGTACTATTTTAGAATGAATATAAAGTATATTGTGTTTTCCCCGTTTTCAGCATATAATTTTCTTTCTTTTTCAGCTTTTTAATTAAATGAAGCCAAGTGGGATTTGCATAAAGTGAATGTTTACCATGAAGATAAAGTGTTCCTGAGATATAGTTTGAATTCTTGAGTTCATATCCACGTTGATTGTGATAATTCTAGCTTATTCTTGTACAATTTTTGAAATGTGTTTTCCTAGCCAATTTAATTTATAGAAGTGGATAGTTAAGATTCATATTAGCACTGGAAAGAACAAGAAATACTGAAGTGTTTTCAAGCATATTATATTCAGTGTATGCTGTAGGACTGAAATAAATGACAATGTAAATTATTAATTCATGTGTTAGAACTGTTCACTCATTAGTAAAGAAAACCACAATGTTAGTAAGGGAAAACTATGAAATATATGTTAAAGAATCCTTAAGGTTGTACAGAGATAAGGTATATGCATGAAAATATGTCACATACTGAGAAAATATATTCCTTGTCATTTCAGTATAAAGGATGTGTGTATGGTTACAAATGTTTTGTTGTTATTAATCACAATTAGAGGCAGGGAGCTGGATGAATAGTGCCTACAACTTAGAAGCTTAACCTGGGAAATGGGAGGTTTTTTTCCCAGGACATAAATTTTAAAAACGAACAGGTCTAAATGAGTAAGCTTGAAGGTATTAGGTATCTGGAAGCAACACACCAGAACTAGAAATTAATTCCCTCTCTAAGGGTCACCCAGGAATCCAGACTTGTGATTGCAAAACTAACCCTGATGGCCATTTTCCCCATGTATTATATGGAAGAAGTTTGCCATCAAAACCTCATTCCCTGAATCCAGATAAAAATTATCCTAAATATGAGTGACTCAGTGAAGCTTTTTTGAAAACCAAATATTGGAGTCTAACCATTACTATGTTTGTATATCTTCTTTTAGTTTATAAAGCACTTTGCATATGTTATTTTTCTTTACATCAACCCTGTAAATTAGACAGGACTTAAAAATTTTTTCTGACTTACAGAAGTATTAGAATCTGAAAGCCAGAAAGAATAGAAAAATAGGGATTATGAACTGGACTTTCAAACTCTCAAATCTGATTTTGTTTTCGTTGGTGCTAAGAAGAATTTAAAAACACAGTTTAGTAAACTTTGTTTCTCCTTTTTTTTTTTTTTTTAAAGGTTTTGTTATCTAATTTTGGCTAAGATCTAAATAATAGACCATGGAAAACTTAGGAGTTTCAGGTGTACAGTCTCAAATAGGAACCAAGCACACATCTACTAAATTTATTTATTTCATACCTTTATGAAATTCAATAAAGAATGGGAAATATAAAAATCCTACAGGGGCATATGAAGCTAAGTTCCAGGGCAGTATGTGTGCTAGAAATAAGTTATCTTGTCAAAATAGGATATTCAGTGAAAATTGCATAATAATTCAGAACTCTGTTCACCTTACCGCATATTCCCAAATCTGTTATTAAAAAGCACATTAAGTTCCCTAGTTCCTGTTCAAAGTGTGATAAATTTAGTACGGGAATGGCATTTATGGAAAAACATTAAGTTATCATGATCATTTGTTTAATGCCTATCCCTAGGTAGCACTTGACCTGTAAATGTAAATCTATTGAGTATTTTTACATTTTCTAAGATTCATTCAGAAGAGGCATTACAGTTGGAATCTGAAACCAAACTTTTCATGTAAACACATGTTTATTATAATTATTTTTGTCTCCTTAAGGCTCAAAGTTGTTATTAAACAACGTACATTTGTCTATAAAACTTTAATATAGTGTTCAATCATGACCAAAGTCAGACAATGACCAAGGTAAGGAGAACTTCTCTATTTCAGATTAGTAAAAGTTTTGTAGCCTGTATTATGTAATTTCCTTTCAGTAATATATGCCTCAACAACAAAAAATTTTTAGCATTATATAGCTAGAGAGCTGTCACTTGGCTATAGCCTGTTGTTACATTAGGGAAGTCATTCTAGAGGGAAATAAACTGCCTCAAGACAAGTTGTTACTGGAAAGTGCTATGGGCAAAACTACAAAGAGTGGTTCAAATGTAGTTTTGATTCAGAATTTAGCATATGGAAAATCATGTATGTAATATAGGCTATCTTTACCTTTGCCAAACAAATTAAATTGAAAAATTAATTCTTACCTGGTATGCTGTATCCTGCAATGTCACTTTTCAACCAGATGTACTGTATTGAAGGCTCCCTTAAAAACTGATTATATGTTGCACAGTCTTCAGTTAGAATAAAAAGAAATGCTTTCCTACCCAGAGGAAGAAATCTTAACATAAAATCCCATCCAAAGGAGTGTAATTTCTAACAACATCTAATGAATAAAATGTTGCATTTTGCTCAGCATACTGTTCCTTGCATCAGATATTCACATGAGTAAGCCCAATAGTGTTGTGTGTTTACTATAATTTTCTTTTGCATATAAAGTAATATCCCTTGTCAGTTAACAATTTAGCAAACATGGTGATTTCGGGAGATTATATCTTGTAACCATAGAGCTTGACAAGTATTCCCTTTCTTGCTATTTAGGAGAACCTCCCTAAAGGTACGTGAAGGGAGTAGTTATTTCTAAATAAGGCATGACATACTATTTTGAGATCAAAGACAGTAAACAGTGTGTTTTAAGAAGTACTGGTAACCAAGACAAACGCATTAACTAGAGCATCCAGCAACATAACATGTTTTTTTCTTTTTAAAGATTTTATTTATTTAATTGACAGAGAGAGAGATCACAAGTAGGCAAAGAGGCAAGCAGAGAGAGATAGGAGGAAGCAGGCTCCCCGCTGAGAAGAGAGCCCGATGTGGGGCTCGATCCCAGGACCCTGGGATCATGACCGGAGCTGAAGGCAGAGGCTTTAACCCACTGAGCCACCCAGGCGCCCCCAGCAACAAAACATTTGAATGGATTTTTGGAGACAGTGTTCCTCAGAGCTCTTTAATGTTCAGTTTAAAATATTAAAACAAGAGGCTTTTCACACTCCAGCAAGAAGCTGTACTGGGTCAAACTAATAATTTTTCTAATAGTATTTTTTCTAATAGTAGAGAAAGGTGAGCATGGTAGTCACACTACAAGGGTACAAGTATGTTCATGCTATCCCCTAAATTCCCTTATACAATTTATGAATTTTTCTATATTCCATTTTTTTACCTATTATGTCAAATATATATGCAATGTTTTTATCATATAACAGTCTAAGTATTTACAAAATTTTAATAAAGTATAAAGAATATAATAGGAAAATCAGGTCACATTCATCCAATTGGTGTGTCTATTTCCACAAAATATTATGCATGCATGTAGGCAAGGAAAATGGCTGAATGAAGAACTCTAAGGACCCATCCACTCCACAGAAACACTAGAAAGACTGGCAGAAACTGTCACTCAATATTGTTCAAAGACTGGAAGATGATGTAAGAGAAATCAAAATGAAAGCTTAAAATGTGACTGAAATTCAGATGGCTAACTTGATAGCGTTTTATCTTATTCTTTCCCCATCCTCCTTCCCAGTCAGTAGTGGTCTTGAAAAATGGCAGCCTGTAAGTGGTATGGGGACCTGGTTCTACAGGAGGCAGAATATTTAAACACAAGGATAGTGTTTGTTTGTCCTGAGGGCTACTGGGAGGATTCAAATAAGGGGTTTTACCTTTGTTTAACCTAACTCAGAAGTTTCTCAGGGTGTTGCTCCAGAGGGTGTTTCTCCAAAATACTGATAAGGAAATGAACATGCTCCTGCCTGAGGCTAGAGTTAACAGTTAGGACAGACAACAAACACATGGCTGAGGACTGAATGAAAGGAAAAGCTGGAGAGTGAAGTACTTCGGAGAATAAAGGCTTTGAAAAGCTGCCACATCCAAAACCCAGATCAGGATACATCCTCAGGAAAGATCTGAGAAGACCCTAAGCTTTTACTTCTTGCTGATGTTTACACCCTGAATAAGTACTAATGGGGTGACCTAACAGAGTCAATCTGCAAAGTCCAGGGGACTAGTTTATTTCTTTTTCTTTATTTCATCAGCAGGCACTTAAGGACAGCTCTGTCAAACCACTAGCTGACCACTAAACTAATGAAACACAGACTTCACAGACCACACATGACAAAGAACACAATTTTTATAAAAACAGTTTGGAAGATTCACTAAATAACTACAACAAGCAACAAAACTAATTCTAGAGAGGGAGCAAAATCCAATTTCCAGTTGTTACATTGGAATATTTAGAAAGACCAGTTTGGGGGGGTGGGGAAAGCACACAGAGAAACAGGAAAGAATACTGTCCTTAAAGCAGAAATTCAACTTGCTAAAGACTTTAGCAGTCTTTAATGTACTCAAAGAGCTACAGGAAACCATAAAGAACTAAAGGAAACAAATGAACAATGCATCAGCAAACAGAAAATATCAACTAAGAAACAGAAATTATAAAAGGAGTCAAATACAAATTCTAAGACTGAAAAAATGTAATTGAAAAATTTGCTAGAGGGACTCAACAGAACACTCCGATCTGACACAGTTTATGAAATTTAATTTGACAATAGTCTCATAAAAACAAATAGCTAGAATTGCAGAGAAGCAGTTCTTGTATACTGGTGAATGTAAGCTGCCATTAATTCCAAGTAGACTGTTATAAATTTAAATATAAACCCCAAAGTAGTAATGGAAAAATTGAGTAAATACCTATCACATATAGAAAACAAATTGTAGAATGACAGAAGTCCCTATCAGTAATTTCTTTAAAGATAGATGCATTAAACATTCCAACTAAAAGCAGAGATCTGTCAAAAGGATTTTTAAAGTATTATATAACTATATAAAATCACATACCAAAATAAATCTCAAATCATTACCCTAAGTTTTTGCCTAAGGAGCTGGAAAGAGAAAAGCAATCTAAACCCAAAGACAACAGAATGAAGGCAATTAGAAGGATTAGAAGAGAAATAAATAAGATAAAGAATAAAGAAACAAGAAAAAGTCAACCAAACCAAAACCTGAGTCTTTGAAAAGAGCAATAAAATTGAGAAACCTTCAGTTAGACTAAGAAAAATAAAATAGTTCTCAAACGTCTAAAATTAGAAAGGAAAGTAGGAATGAATAATAACACCTTTCCTACTGAAATAAAAAGGATTATCAAAAAGTTCTATAAAGAGATTTCAGAAAAATGGTATTGGGGGAGGATCCTGAGCTTGCTTCTTGTTACAGACAAATCAAGGTATGACATATATAATGCAACTCTCTTAAAGTGACAGTGAAAATGACAGAAAACAGAGACATAAGCAGGAGGGATAGAATAGTTTTGAAGGTTATCCATGAGAACAAAGGGATCAAGCCCCATATGGAGCACCCCCAGCCCTGGGGGCCTATACCAGGAAGGTGAGCCCCCATAACAACTAGTAGGGCTTAACCCTAGGACTCCTGCAACTCAGTGGGGCTTAACTCCACCTAAATGCAATCAGTACTGGCATTTCCCCAAAAGCAAATATCACCTTACCACACCTGGCAGCAGCTCCAGCCAGGACCAGCACTCCTGGAGAGCAAATCCTGCCCTGCTCAAGAGGAAGCCAGCTCCTTTCACCAGCACTTCCACAGCAGTTGTGACCCAGTCACAGCAGGAAGGGCCTTACAGGATGCCTTCCAGCTAAGGCCACTACCTTCAAGACCAGAAATTATAGCTGAATTCCATAAAGCACAGAAGCAGAGAGAGACAGACAAAATGAAATTACGTTCCAAACAAAAGACAAAAACCTCAGAAAAATACCTAATTGATATAGAAATAAGCAATCTACCTGATACAGTGTTCAAAGTAATGGTCATAAAGATACTCACTAGACTTGAAAGAAGAATGAATTATCTTAGTAAAAACTTCAACAAAGAGAACATATAAAAACCATTCAGAGCTGAAGAATACAATAACTGAAATGAAAAATATGCTGGAGAGTATCAACAGTTGATCAGAAGATGTAAAACAAACAAACGAAAAAAAAACAAAAAAAGTATCAGTGATATGGAACACAAGGTAATGGAAAGAACCCAACCTGAACAGCAAGAAGAAAAGGGAAGTTTAAAATTGAGGATATATTAAGGGATCTTGGCAACAACATCAGGTGTACTAATATTTGCATTATGGAATCCCAAAAGGAGGAGAGAAGAAAGGGGCAAAAAATTTGTTTGAAAAAAATAGTATGTGAAAATTTCTCTAACATAAGAAGGGATTAGACATCTAGCTCCAGTAAACACACCACATCAAACAATATGATCACAAGGCCATCCATACCAAGACACGTAACAAAGCCAAAAATTAATAAAGAGTATCTTAGGGGCACCTGGGTGGCTCAATAGGTTAAAGCCTCTGCCTTCAGCTCAGGTCATGATCCCAGGGTCCTTGGATTGAGCCCCACATTGGGCTCTCTGATCAGCGGAGAACCTGTCCCCCTCTCTCTCCCTGCAGAGCTCTCTGCTTGTGATCTCCGCCTGTCAAATAAATAAATAAAATCTTTAAAAAAAAAAAAAAAAGTATCTTAAAAGCTAAGAGAAAAGCAACTATTTACATACAGTGGAAACCCTAAAGGCTATCAACTCATTTTTCAGCAGAAACCTTGCAGTCCAGAAAAAAGTGGCATGATGTATTCTAAGTGCTGAAAGAAAAAGCCATACAACCAAAAATATTTTACCCAGCAAGGTTATCATTCAGAATTGGAAGAGAATGAATTTCTAAGACATTCATCACCACTAAACTGGCTTCACAAGATATGTTAAAAGGACTACTTTTAAGTGGGGTGGGGGGGAGGCCATTAAGTAGAGGAATACTATGAAAGAAAATTTCACTGGTAAAAGTAAACATACAGTAAAGGTAGTACATCAAATACTTACAAAGCTAGTATAAAGGTTAAAAGACAAGAGTAGTAAAATAAATTATATCTACACAATTTAGTTAAGAGTACACAAAATAGATGTAAAATATAATGATATATACATAAAACATGGCAGGGGACAGGGAGTAAAATATAGTCTTACAGAGTATGTTCAAAGCCAACTAATCAACTTAATATAGGAAATTATTTATTAACCTTATGTTAACCATGAACTAAAAATCTGTAACAGACACACAGAAAAATAAAGAAAAAGGAATTAAGCATAACACTAAAAAAAAAAAAAAAAAAAGCATCAAATCACAAGAGAAGAGAGCTAGAGAAGAAAGAACAATTGACAATAAAAACAACTAGAAACAATTACCAAAATGGCCAAAGGGTACATAGCTACCTAGAATTACTTTGAAGCATTAAATCCATTTAAATTTAATCAGAAGACATAGGGTACATGAAAGGATAAAAAAAAAATCTGTATGCTGTTAAAAAAGACTCACTACAGACTAAAAGTGAAGGGATGGAAAAATAGTCCATGCAAATGCAAGCAAAAAATTAAAAAATGAGATAGCAGTACTTGTGTCAGACAAAACAGACTATAGCAAGAGAAGAAGATCATTACATAATGCTTAAGGGACTAACTCAACTAGAGGATGAAACAATTGTAAATATCTATGCATCCAACCTACGAGCATCTAAATTTATAATGCAAACACTAACAGATGTAAAGAGAGAGATTCACAGTAATACAATAAGAGTTACACCCCACTTAGACCAATGGATAGATCAGCCAGACAGAAAATCAGTAAGAAAACAGTGACATTACAGATATGCACCGAATATTTGATTCAAAAAATGATAGATGGTCTTTTTAAGCGTGCATGGAAGATTCTCCAGGATAGACCTGTTAGTCCACAAAACAAGTTTCAATAGATTCAAGAGGTTGAAATCATATCAAGCATCTTTCCTGACCACAACAGCACTATGAAGTCAGAATTCCAAGAAAAATACTGGGGGAGGAGAAACAACAAGTGAAGGCTAAATATTCTACTAAACAACCAGTGGGTCCAAGAAAGTGAAGAGGCAAATAAAAATTACCTGAAAGCAAATGAAAATGGAAACAGTAGTTCAAAATCTTTGAGATGCAACAAAAGCAGTTCTCAGAGGGCAATTTGTAATGATACAGGCCTACCTTAAGAAACAAGAAAAATGTTAATATTAACAATCTATGCTTGAACCTTAAGGAACTAGAAACAAATCAAAGCCCAAAGTTAATAGAAAGAAGAAAAGATCAGAATGGAAGTAATAAAAATAAATGGAAAAATAAGTGGAAATAAATGGAGATTACAAAAGAAAACAATGAAACTAAAAGCTAGTTCTTTGAAAAGATAAACAAAATAAACCTTAGCCAAAGTCATCAAAAGGAAGAAAGGAAGGAAGGAATGAGGGGGAAGGGAAGGAAGGGAGGAAGGAAGAAAAGGCAGGGGGGGGGGGCTCAAAACCAGAAATGAATGAGAAGTTACAACCTACATTACAGAAATACAAAGGATTATAAGCAACTACTATGACAAATTGTATGCCAACGTACTGGAAAACCTAGAAGAAACGGCCAATTCATAGAAGCTAACTCTTTCAGAACTGAACTGAGAAGAAACAGAAAATCTGAAAAGACTGATTACTACTAATAAAATTGAATCAAAACGCTCAAAAAATGTTCAGCATCATATGGATTCACAGATAAATTCTATAAAATATTTAAAGAATACTTATCCTTGTCAAACTATTAATTCCTATATTCCTATACTATTATTTATTATTCCTGCATTTTGTATAATACCTATATATTTTTATATAGAAGCAAGGCTACCACCTTCATTTTGAGGCTAGCATTGCCCTCATACCAAAACCAGACAATGACACTACCAAACAAACAAACAAACAAACAAAAACAAGTTACAGACCAATATCCCTAATAAACATAGATGCTAAAATTCAATAAAATATTAGCAAGCAATATATGAAAAGAATTACTCACCATAATGAGTAGGATTTATTCTAGGAATACAATCATGATTCTACCTCCCAAATCAACATGATATACCACATTAATGAAATCAGAGATTAAAAAAACTCATGTGATCATCCCAATAGATGCAGAAAAGGCATTTAATAAAATTCAACATCCATTAAAAAAAGAAAAAAAAAAACTTCTGAACTAGATAGGTATAGAGTGAACATAAGTCAACAGAATAAGGGTCATATCTGACAACACAGAGCTAAAAACATACTCGAGGACTCAATAGTAAAAAGCTGAAAGCTTTTGCCCCTGAAAGCTTATTCCTTAGAAACATAATCTTCCAAGATTGAATCAGGAAGAAATAGAAAATCTGAACAGTTTTCCATTATCTAGGAAAAAGATTAGTCCACTATCACCACTTATCCAACATAGAATCAGAACTCTTAGCCACAAAAATCAGAAAGTCATCCATATTGGTAAGGAAAAAGTAAAACTGTCACTATTTGCAGATGACAGGACCCTATTCATAAAAAGCCCTAGAGACTCCACCAAAAACTATAAGTGAACTCAGTAAAGTTGAAGGACAGAAAATTAATACACAGAAATCTGTTGCATTCCTATACATTAATAATGAACTAGCAGAAAGAAAAAATTTAAAAACAATTCCATTTACAATTGCATGGTAAAGAACAAAATACCTAGAGATAAATTTTGAGATGAAAGAAAGACCTATAATCTGAAAACTACGAGACAATGATGAAAAAATTTGAAGACAACACACACACACACACACACACACACACGGAAAAATATACCGTGCTTCATGAATTGGCAGAGCATTGTTAAAATGTCCATAAAACTCAAAGCAATATATAGATTCAATGCAATCCCTATCAAAATTGCAAAAAAATTTAAACAAGTAATTGTAAAGTTTACATGGAACCACAAAAGACCTAAAATATAAAATAGCCAAAGCATCCTTAAGAGGAAAATAAAGTAAAAACAAAATAAGCCTAAGGTATCACAATCCCAAATCTTATACCACAAAACTATAGTCATCAGACAAATTTGTTACTGGCACAATAGACACATAGATCAATGAAACAGAGACAAACTCACACCTATTTGGGCAATTAACCAACAAAGGAGGAAAGAACTTCAAGTGTAGAAAAGGTAGTTTGTTCAATAAATAATGGTGCTGGAAAACTGGACAGCTACATGCAAAAGCATGAAATGGGACTCCACTCTTATTATTATACACAAAAACAGAATGCAAAAGGATTAAAGAACTAAATAAATATGAGACCTGAAACTATAAATCTTCTAAAAGAACACATGAGTAGTCAACTCCTGGTCATCAACCTCAGTAATATTTCTCTGGCTCCGTCTCCCCAGACAAAAACAACTAAAATCATAACTAGGCTTACATCTAACTAAAAAGCCTTTCAAAGTGAAGAAAATCATCAACAAAACTAAAAGGTATCATACCGAATGGGAGCAGATACTTGCAAGTGATAGATCTAATAAGGGTTAATATATGAAGAACCTATACAATGCAACACCACAAAAATTCTGACTAAAGATGAGCAGAGGACTTCAACAGACTTTTTACCAAAGGCACACACATGACCAACACATAAAATGATGTTCAACACATCAGGGAAATGCAAATTAAAAACACAATGAGCTATCACCTTACACCTGTCAGAATGGCTACTATCAAAAATTTAAGAAATAACAAGTGTTGGTGAGGATGTGGAGAAAAAGGAATACTTTTGACTATTAATGGAAATGTAAATTGGTGCAGGCATTATGGAACAATACGGAACTTTCTCAAAACATTAAAATTACACCATACAATTAGTAATTTCATTTCTGGGTGTTTACCCAAAGAAAATGAAACACTAATTTGAAAAGATATATTCACAGAAGTCTGTTTATTGTAGCATTATTTATCCGAGATATGGAAGCAACCCAAGTGTTTATCAATAGATGAATGGATAAAGAAGTGATATATATGCTCAATGCAGTATTTGTGTCTAAAGAAAAATGAAATCAGATCTAGGGAAGATGGTGGAGTAAGGAGATCCTAAGATCACTTTGTCCCATGAATATACTTATACAACATCCACATTAGCAGAAATAATCCAGAAAACAACCTGAAGACTGGTAAAACAGACTCACCACAGCTTATCTAGAGAAGAGACCACATTGACAGAAGTAGCAAGGGCAGAGACATCACCAGGAACCCAACAGCCACAAGACTGACCTCAGGAGAAAAGGACACTACAATCACAGAGAAGAGAAAGGAGCAGACCCCATACAGGCACCCCAGGCATGGCAAACACACACTAGAGGACACATCCCATGACATTTGGCTTTGAAAACCAGGGGAACATAACTTTGTCAGTTTTGTTTTGGTTTTTTGTTTTTGTTTTTTTAAATTATTAGTGGGTCTTTAACACTAAGAACTTTAAAAATCAGTGAGCAGAGCTCTGGAAGAGCTGCACAGCAAAGAGAAAGTCTCTGCCCTTAAAGAGATGGCACAACAAGCAAAGCCACTGAGATACAGCACAGAAGCAGCAATTTGAAAAATGCCAGGGATATACAGGCAGGTTTATTTACTAATCCCAGAACAAACACACGAGGGTCAGGGATCTTCAGGAGACTTCAAAAACAAAAGAGCTGTTAGTCACCATTTCTCTCCCATTCTCCTCTCTGCCCCCTGCCTTAGCTAAGATAAATGGGCATCTTCCAGAACCAACATAAACACTCCACTTAGCTTCCTAACCCTACATTTTCTTGCTGATCCACCCTATCCAATCCACTTCCCTTGGCAGGAGTCCATCTAAAGTGGCACCATAATAGTGGCTTTGTGCAAGCAGGCCAGAAAGGGGACACCACCACTCCAAAGTGACTCCTGCCCTGGGAAAAAGTGAAGATAACCATAATACCAGTTTGACTGCAGCCCCAGCATTGGGCTGACATCCAGTCTGACTGCAGGCCCAGTCCACCAACCAAAGCGTCACAGGGACAACACCATGCACTTTGTTGTGACTGCATTTTTGGCAAACATCTGATCTGACCCAGCTTAAGCCCAAAGTGGCTGTAAACTGGCCCCTTAACAAAATAGAGACCAAACCCTGCCCACAATAGGCAAGAGAACCATTGCAGATAACCAGACTGAAGGCAAAAGTGTCACGGCTACAACAGTAGGGGGCATTCAATAAACACAGGAGACACTTGTGAAGCACCAGGATCTGGTGGAGAGAGGAAATTGCATGGGAGAGCACTACAGGACCTCTTCTTCACAAGGTCACTACTTTTGATATCAGGAGACCTGGATGACTTTCTTAAAACATAGAAATTGATAAAGACATAATGAGGTGACAGAGGAATAGGTCCAAAATGAATGACTAGGACAAAGTCATAGCAACAGAGCTAAGTGAAATGGAGACAAGCAATATGCTTATAGAATTAAAGTAATGGTCACAGGGTCCTGAGATTGAGCCCTTCATCTGGCTCCATGCTCAGTGAAGAGGCTACTTAAGATTCTCTCTCCTCCCTCTGTCCTTCCCCCTGCTCTCTTGCATGTGTGCTCTCTCAAATAAATAAAATCTATAAAAAATTTTTTAAAAAGATTTATTCGACAGAGATAGCAATGGAGGGAATATAAGCAGTGGGGGTGGGAAAAGGAGAAGCAGGCTTCCCACCAAGAGGGGAGCCCAATGCGGGGCTCAATCCAAGGATCCTGGGATCAGGACCCAAGTCGAAGGTAGATGCCTAATGACTGAGCCACCAAGGTGTCCCTTAAAAATTTTTTTTAAGTACTGGTCATCATGCTCCCTTCAGGAGCACATATACTAAAAGTAATGGTCATAAAGATACTCACTGGAGAGTATTCTCAATGGAGAAACTCAGTAAGCCCCTCAACAAAGAAATAGTATAAAAAAATCAGAGATGAAAACTCAGTAACTGAAATTAAAGATACTATATAGGGAAAACAACAGACTACAGGAAACAGAAGGATCAATCAGCAACGTGAGGGCAGAGTAATGGAAAGCAATCAAACTGGACAAGAAAGAGAAAAAAAGAGAATGGGTTAAGAGAATTCAGCAGCACACCAAGTATAATAACATTCACATTATAGTGACCTCAGAAGGAGAAGAGATAGAAAAGGGGACAGAGAATTTATTTGAAGAAATACTAGCTAAAAACTTCCTGAATCTGGCTAAGGAAATAGAAATCCAGATCCAGGAGAAGGAGAGAGCCCCCAACAAAATCAACCCAAGGAGGTCCACCCCAAAGCACATAATAATTAAAATGGCAAATTCATGATAAAGAGAACATTTTTAAAGCAATAAAAGAAAACCATTACATACAAGGTAAACCTCATAAGGCTATCAGCCCATTCTTTGGCAGAAACTTTATAGGCCAGAAGAGAATGGCATAATATATTCAAAGTGTTGAAAGCAAAAAACCTACAATAATAAATACTCTACCCAGCAAGGCTATCATTCAGAAAAAACTAAAGGTAGTTTTTCAAACAAACAAAAGTTAAAGAAATTCATCGTCACTTAATCCAGTCTTACAAGAAATGTTAAAGAGGATTCTCTGAATAGAAAGGAATGACCATAAGCAGAAGTAAGAAAAATAGGAGAGGAAAAAATTTCACAGGTACATATAAACATAATAAAGGCATATTATTCAGTTATAAAACTGGTGTGCAGGTACCGGTTTACTGCAAAAGCAATAAAATCAGGGATATCTATAAAAATCAATCAAGTGATTCACAAAATGAAAGGTTGTGAAATATGATACCATATGCCTAAACAGTATGTGTTGGGCAAGAGAGGAGGGGTTAAAAATTCAGTGCTTTTTAGAACGGGTTCAGGCTTAAGCAACCATCAATGTAATACAGATTGCTATACACATAAGATATTAAAAATAAATCCAGTGGTAACCACAGATCAAAAACTTCTAATAGATATGCAAAAATAAAGACAAAGGAATCCAAGTATATCACAAAAGAAAGCCAGAAAATCACAGAACAAAGCAAGAGAAGAACAGAACTATAAAAACAACCACAAAACAAATAAACTGGCAGTAAGTACGTTTCTTTAAATTATTACTTGGAATGTAAATTTCAATAGTCGTTTAGCAATCAAAAGACAGAGTGACTGAATGCATTAAAAACCAAAAAACAAGATCTATTTATATGCTGCCTACAAGAGACTCATTTCAGACCTAAAGACACATGCAGATTGAAAGTGAAGGGATGGGAAAGCAGTCATGCAAATGGAAGTGAACCAGGGTATCAACACTTGCTATCAGACAAAATAGATTTTAAAACAAAGACTGTAACAAGAAACAAAGAAGAACACTATATAATCATTAAGAGGAACAATCCAACAAGAAGATATAACAACTATAAATATCTATGCACCTAACATGGGAATACCCAAATACATAAAGCAGCTAATAACAAAGGAAGTAACTGATATTAATACAATAAGTTAAGGATCTTAACACCCTACTTCTCAATGGATAGGTCACCCAAACAAACAAAAAATAACAAGAAAATGATGGTTCTGCATGACTTATTGGACCAGATGGATCTAAGATATCAGAGCATTCCATCCCCAAGCCACAGAATACACATTCAAGTGCACATGTAACATTTATCAGAATAGATCCATGTCAGGCCACTAAACAAGTCTCAGCACTCAACAAGTCTCAGATTACCATATCATGCATCTTTTCTGACCACAATGCTATGAAACTAGAAATCAACCACAAGAAAAAGGCCTAGGAAGACCACAAATACATGGAGGTTAAATAACATGCTATTAAACCATTAATGGGTCAACCAAGAAACTAAAGAAGAATTGAAAAACTGTATGGAAAAAATGGAAATAAAAACACAACAGTCCAAAATCTTTGGGATGGAGCAAAAGCTGTTCTAAGAGGGAAGCTTAGAGCAAAATGGGCCTACCTCAAGAAGAAAGAAAATTCTCAATCTAATGTTATACCTAAAGGAACTAGAAAAGGAACAAACCCCCCAGCCAGCAGAAGGAAGATTAGAGCAGAAATAAATGATATAGGAACCAAAACCCTTCCCCCAAAAAACAAAAAAAAACAAAACACACACACACACACACACACACGTACCAAAAACCAAAAAAATAACCCCAAAAAACCAACAACAAAAAAGACACCCCTACCTAAAAAAAAGAAAAAAAAAAAAAACCTACAAAAATTACAATAGAACAAATCAGTGAAACCAGGAGCTGGTTCTTGCCAGTGGCAGTGGGGTGGGTGGAGGCAGGGAATCAACAAAACTGATAAAGCTCTAGCCAAACTCAGAAAGAATTTAAATAAAACCACAAATAAAAGAGGAGAAATACCCAACACCAGAAAAATACAAACAATTTTAAGAGTATTGTGAAAAATTATATGCCAACAAATTAGACAACCTAGAAGAAATGGATGAATTCCTAGAAACCTATAACCTATAAAAAAAAAGACTAAAAAACAAAAACAAAACCTCCCAACAAACAGAAGTCCAGGATCAGACAGCTTCACGGGTGAATTCTACCAATATTTAAAAGAGATTTAAGGGGTCCCTGGGTGGCTCAGTCATTTAGGCCTCTGCCTTCAGCTTGGGTCATGATCTCGGGGTCCTGGGATTGAGCCCCACATCAAGCTCTCTGCTGGGGATGGGGGGAGCCTGCTTCCCCCTTTCCCTCTGCCTGCCTCTCTGCCTAATTGGGATCTCTCTGTCAAATAAATAAATAAGTCTTAAAAAAAAAAAAAAAAGTGAGAGAAAGAGTTAGTACCTGTTCTCATATTACTCCAAAAAAATACCAGAGGAAGAAAAATTTCCAAATTCATTTTGAGGCCAGTATTACACTGAAACCAAAACCAGATAAAGACATCACAAAAAGAAGTAAACTATAGACTATTACTTCTGTTGAACACAGATGCAAAAATCTTTAACAAAATACTGGCAAACTGAATCCAACAACACATTAAAAACAATCATTTATCACAATCAAGTGGGATTTCCTCATGGGAAATGAGATAGTGGGATATGAGATAGTGGGAAATGAGAAAGTGGGATACTATGGTGGTTCAATGTTCACAAATCAATGAACATGATCCATCACATCAATAAGAGGAAGAATAAAAACCATGTGATCGTTTTAATAAATGCAGAAAAAGAATTTGACAAAGTAAAATATTCATTCATGATAAAAAAAAAAAAAAAAAACCCTTAGCAAAGTAGGTTTGGAACCTCAGCATAATAAAGGGCACATAAGAAAAAAAAAAAAAAAAAGTACAGCTAATAGCATACTCAACTGTGAAAAACAGCTTTTCCCCTAAGGTCAAGAGTAAGAAGACAAGGATATTCACTCTTACCACTTTTACTCTGCACAGTACTGGAAGTCCTAGTCACAGCAGTAAGACAGTAAAAAGAAATAAAAGACATCCAAATTGGTAAGGAAGAAGTAAAACCATCACTATCTGCAGATGACATGATACTATATATAAAAAACCCTGAAGACCACCAAAAAAATACTGGAACTGATAAGTGAACTCAGTAAGGTTGCAGGATACAAAAAAAATCAATATACAAAACCTGTTGTATTTCTATACACCAATAATAAGGCAGAAGAAAGAGAAATTAACAATCCTATTTATAATTGCAACAGAAATGATAAAATACCTCAGACTAAAACTTAACCAAGGAGTCAAAAGAACTGTACTCTGAAAATTATAAAACACTGATGAAAGAAATTGAAGATGACATAAAGAAATGGGAAGATATTCCATGTTCACGGATTAGAAGAACAAACATTGTTAAAATGTCCAGACTAACCAAAGTGATTACAGATTTAAGGCAACCCCTATCAAAATACCAACATTTTTCACAGAAGTAGAACAAATAGTCCTAAGATTTGTACGGAACCACCAAAGCAAATAACCAAAGCCAGCTTGCAAACAAAAACAATGCTGAAGGCTTCATAATCCCAGATCTGAAGATATAGAACAAAGCCACAGTAATCAAAACAGTATGGTAGTGATGCAAAAATAGACCTGTAGATGAATGAACAGAATGGAGATCCTAGAAATAAACCCATGAATATGTGGTCAAGTAATCCAAGATAAAGGAAGCTAGAATATCCCATGAGAAAAAGACAGTCTCTTTAACAATTGTTACTGAGAAAACTGCACAGCTGGAGTGCCTGAGTGGCTCAGTCATTAAGCACCTGCCTTCAGCTCAGGTCATGGTCCCAGGGTCCTGGGATCAAGCCCCACATAGGGCTCCCTGCTCAGCAGGAAGCTGGCTTCTCCCTCTCCCTCTTCTCCCTGCTTGTGTTCCCTCTCTCACTGTGTCTCGGTCAAATAAATAAAATATTTTAAAAAAGAAAAGAAAACTGGACAGTTACAGGCAAAAGAATGAACTGGACTGCTTCTTTATACCATACACAAAAATAAACTCAAAATGTAGAAGAGAGCATAGGTACCAATTTTCTGACATTGGTCATAGCAACATTCTTCTAGATGTGTCTCCTAAGGCAAGGAAAACAAAAGCAAAAATAAACTACCAAAAAAAAAGCTTTTGCACATCAAAGGAAATAATCAACAAAACAAAAAGGCAGCCTAATGAGTGGGAGAACTTATTTGCAAATGATACATCTAATAGGGGGTTAATAGCCAAAATACATGCAGAGCTTATATAACTCAACACCAAATAAAGACGAAAACAAAAACCTGCATCCAATTAAAAAAATGAGAAACATGAACCGACATTTTTCCAAAGATATACAGATGGCCAAGAGACACATGAAGATGCTCAATATCACTCATCGTAAGGGAAATGCAAATCAAAACCATAGTAAAGTATCACTACACATGTGTGAGACTGGCTAAAATCAACAACACAAGAAACAAGTGTTGGTGCGATATGGAGAAAAAGGAATCTTCCTGCACTGCTGGTAGGAATGCAAGCTGGTGCAGCAACTGTGGAACACAGTATGGAGGTTTCTCAAAAAATTAAAAACACAACTACCACACGATTCAGTTAATTCTACTACTGGGTATTTACCCAAAGAACAGACACACAGACATACACACACATGCACACACACATATACAGACACACAGTGGAACATTGCCATTTGCAACAACATGAATACACTTAGAAGGTATATACTAAGTGAAGTAAGTCAAAGAAAGACATATAACTATATAATTTCACATGTACTTGGGATTTAAGAAAAACAAAAATAAATGATGAAAGAAAAAGACAAAAAAAAAAAAACCCACTCAACAAACTGGTGGTTGCCAAACGGAGGAGGGAGGATGGATGGGTCAACTAGCTGACGAGGATTGGTGGTGCACTTGGCGTAATGAACGCTGCATAATATATAGAATTGTTGAAGCACTATATTGTACACCAGAAACTAATGTAACACTGTGTGTTAATTATGCTAGAATTAAAAAATAAATAAAAATTAATAAGAATGCAATCTTACCCATTTACAACAACATGGGCGGACCTAGAGGGTTTTATGCTAAGTGAAGTTTTCAAAGATTGGTCATCTATTGGTCTCATCTATTGGTCCAAAACAATAGATGAGAAGCAAGCACTTACTAACTAGTTCTATATAACCAGCATTACCCTGGAACCAATACTAAAGACAACATAAGAAAATAGGATTACAGAGCAGCAACTCTTATGACTATACATATATACTCAAACAAATACTGTCAAGCTTAATCCAGCTGAATTTTATCAGAAGTATTGTATAGCATAACTATGTAGGATTTATTCCAGGAATGTAAGGGTGATTAAACACACTGAAAAAAATCAGTGTGACACACTCCACAGATAGAATGAAGAGGGAAGAGCTACATTATGTTATGTGTTCATACAGAAAAAGCATTCATCAAAATCTAATACCCATTTATATTTAAAAAGTTAGACCAACTAGAAGGAAGACAACTTCACCTTAATATAGGACATTTTTGAGAAGTATCAGCTATCATCATACTCAGTGTTGAAAGATTTAAATCTTTCCCCCCTAAGGAATATGAAAAGGTACCTCCTTTCCCCATTTATATTCAACACTGTAGATGTTCTAAGCCAGAACATTCATCAAGAAAAATAAAAAACACATTATTATGCTCAGTGAAATAAGTCAAGCAGAGAGAGTCAATTATCATATGGTTTCATTTATTTGTGGAGCAGAACAAATAGCATGGAGGACATGGGGAGATAGAGAGGAGAAGGGAGTTGGGGGAAATTGGAAGGGGAGGTGAACCATGAGAGACTATGGACTCTAAAAAACAATCTGAGGGTTTTGAAGTGGCAGGGGGGAGGTGGGAGGTTGGGGTACCAGGTGGAGGGTATTATAGAGGGCACGGATTGCATGGAGCACTGGGTGTGGTGAAAAAATAATGAATACTGTTAAGCCAAAAATAAATAAAAAATAAATTAAAAAAAAACAAAAATAAAAAACAAAATTTGAAATGAAGACATAATACTATCACTGTTAAAAATCCTAAAGAATTTTAAAACAACTATTAGAATAAATGAGTTC
Source organism: Mustela nigripes (assembly GCF_022355385.1). Classification (NCBI taxonomy): domain Eukaryota; kingdom Metazoa; phylum Chordata; class Mammalia; order Carnivora; family Mustelidae; genus Mustela; species Mustela nigripes. The sequence continues at coordinate 21,366,422 of NC_081574.1, forward strand.
ACCACAGTTGCAGAAAACATGGTCAATTTGTTGGATTTTTTGTGCACTAAGAATGAACAATATGAAAGGAAATAAAATAATTCCACTTGTAATAGGACCAAAAAGAAGATACTTTGGAACAAATTTTACCAAAAAGCTAAAATAGAAAACATTACTGAAAGGAAATAAAGAAGACCTAAGTAAATGGGAAAGCACCTTGTGTTTATATATTGGAAGACCCACTATTTTTAAGATGGTAATATTCCCCAAAGCAATCTGCAGATTCAATGCAGTTTGTATTAAAAGCCAATGTCCTTTTTGCAAAAATGAGCAAGCTGATTGTAAAACTCAAATGGAATTTTAAGAGGCCCTAAAACAATACTGAAAAAGAAGAGCAAATGTAGACGATTACCTGTCCCTGTGTTAAAACCCTGGGCAATGCTACAACACTGCAAACACGGGCACTGAGAATTACAAGTTTCCAAACATTAGCAACCGACATGAGGAGAAACATATAGATTAATGCACCATAACTGAGAGATGAAAAATATATCTGTAATCTGTTCTTTTAATTTTTTGACAAAGGTGTCAATACTCTTTAGTAAGAATGGTCTCTTCAACAGATGATATTGAGACAACTGGATTCCACAAGCAAAAGAGTAAAGGTAGACACTTACCTCACATCATATGCAGAAAATTACCCCAAAAGGGACCAAAGCTAAATATAAGAGCTATAAACAAACAAGCTAAAACTTAAAACTTTTACAGGCAAAACTTAAATCTCTTATAAGTAAACACAGGTGTAAGTCTTCATGACCTTGGATTTGGCAATGGTTTCTCAGATATGAAACCAAAATTACAAGAAAAAAATTGGACTTCATCAAAATTAAAAACTTATGTGCAAACATTATAAAGAGAATGAGTAGACAGTCCACAGAAGTAGAAAAAGATTTGTGATTCAAATCTGATCAAGATCTAATATCTAGTATATGTAAATAACTTTTATAAATCAAAACTATAAAAACAGTCCTAAGTAACAAATATGTTACAGGTTGAATTGTGTTCCTCCCAAAAAAAGATAACGTTGAAATCCTATCACCATTACCTCATAATTTCTTGATTGGAAATAGAGTGGTTGTAGATGTAATTACTTAAAGTGGAATAGGGTGGGCCTCCAAACTGATATGACTGGTGCCCATATATGGAGGCTACCATATGAAGACATTTACTTAAAGTGGAATAGGGTGGGCCTCCAAACTGATATGACTGGTGCCCATATATGGAGGCTACCATATGAAGACAAAGGAAGATGCTCATATGGAGATGGAGGATTGGAACGATTTATCTTTATTTATCTTTATGCTAAGAATGCCAAAGATCACTAGCAAATGACCAGAGCCTAGGAAAGGACAAGGCAAGATTTCCTTAAAGATTTCAGAGAGAATATGACCCTGCCTACATCTTGATTTTGGACTTCTAACCCTCAAGAACACTAAGACTGGGGCACCTGGGTAGCTCAGTCGTTAGATGTCTGCCTTCAGCTCGGGTCATGGTCCCGGGGTCCTGGGATCTAGCCCTGCATCGGGCTTCCTGCTTGGCGGGAAGCCTGCTTCTCCCTCTCCCACTTACACAGCTTGTATTCCCTCTCTCACTGTGTCTCTCTCTATCGAATAAATAAATTAGGTCTTTAAAAAAAGAACACTAAGACCATGAATTTTTGTTTAACATTATCTAGTTCATGGTACTTTACTTCAGCGGCTGTCAGAAACTAATTCAATGGGCAAAGGACCTGAGTAAACATTAGGACAAAGAGAGACAAATAGGGGCGCCTGGGTGGCTTAGTGGGTTAAGCCGCTGCCTTCGGCTCGGGTCATGATCTCGGGGTCCTGGGATCGAGTCCCATGTCGGGCTCTCTGCTTAGCAGGGAGCCTGCTTCTCTCTCTCTCTGCCTGCCTCTCTGTCTACTTGTGATCTCTCTGTTAAATAAATAAATCTTAAAAAAAAAAAAAAAAGATAGACAAATAGCCAAAGAACATATGAAAGGATGCTTTTTGTCTGCAGTTATTAGGAAATACACTCAAAATCACAGTAAACACCACTTCACACCTACCAGAACAGCCATCATTGAAAAAGAAAAATGTCTGCAAGGTTGTGGAAAAATGGGAGCCCTTGTGTATTACTGTGGGAATGTCAACTGAAAAAACTGCTTTGGAAAGATTTTAGTGTTTCTCAATGAATTAAACATAGCTGTCGTAGAACACAGCAATTTCACTCATAGGTATATACCCCCCAAAATTGAAAACAGCTGTTCAAAAAATGTGTACATGAATGTACACAGCAGCACTATTATTGTCCAGAGGTAGAAAACTGAAATAGCCATCAGCTAATAAACAAATGGGTTATACCCATATAATGAAACACTGTCCAGCCATAAAAAGAATGAGTTATTGATACATGTAACAATATGTATGAACCTTGAAACATTATGCTAAGTGAGAGAATCCAGTCACAAAAAAGCCACATATTCTAAGATTGCATTTATATGAAACACCTAGAATAGCAAAATCCAGAGACAGCAAGCTTATCAGTGGTTGCCAAAGGCCAGGGAGAGGAGTAAGAAGGGTAGTGACTATGTCATTAGTTCAGAGTTTTCTTCTCAGGTAACAAAAATTCTATGTGCATATAAATGTCTATACATGCACAAGGGCACACATACATACACACACACACACACACATATATATAATATTCATAATGGTAAAAGGCAGTAGCTAATCCTTTTAGAGAAGGGAATCCTTACTCCTGAATGTGTCTCTTCTTCCCGTTGTAATGTGTCTTTGTATAGGACAAAAGAGGTTGATTAGTATGGAAAGCAAGAGAAAATGAGCAAAAAAAAAAAAAAAAAGAAAAGAAAGAATGAATGAATGAAAAAAAGAAAAGATAAACCAAAGCAAGAGAACGAAAAGACAAAAAAAAGAGAGAGAGAAGAAAGGAGAAGAAGAAAGAAAAAGATCCAATTAATTGACTGGGGATGAAGTTAATAAATGCTGTTCAATTGTTAGGTTTTACTATATGAGTTTTAGATAGAGAAATGATACGCTTATCTAATTCACTGCTTTTCAAATGCATAGCCGCTTCTACATGGTAAAGCACTTTTAGCTTATCACTATGCAAAGGACAGTAGCCTTGAAGAGTATCGTAACTGGTGATTGCTTTTATATCAGCAGCTTTTCAACCTTCTATTATGAATCAAGATTCACCCTATTCTAAATCTTTTTTCCTTTTTCCGGTGTCTCATTTGCACCGAGGATCACATTTTTTCTGTGACCCTCAGGGAAGAAGACATTTCTATTTTAGCCTATAGTTTTGGATTTTTTTTTATTAAAGGAAAGATACCCTTAAAAATGTCAACACATAGCCTACCATTCCTCTGGAAGAGAAGGCTGTAGCAGGATACCTAGAGAATACGATTTTTGGAAACATTTTTGCCATACTTAACATTATATGTGGGTTTTCCAAGTCCAATCCTGTCATAGCCCAAAATGCAGGTCTTTGATTTATTTGCCTTATATAATTATTCCAATTTGTAAGTTTCAATATAGTTAGCTTTTTCAACTTCTCTGTATTACCATGCTTTGGTGTTTAAGAAAAATTAAAGTTTAGAATCATTGTGTTAGAAATTCAAATCAATTTTTAACACAGGGATTTTTAGTAATATTTCCCCTTATTCTTGCTGTCTATAATTTGCAATGAACTATATTATCTTTTAAGTATTACTTCACAAATGGCCTTACATTCTATCATTACAAAATACTTATGATTTTAAAGACATTTTTGGATATTGTATAGTTGACCCTTGAATAACCAGAGGGTTGCGGTGCTGACCCTACTAAGTTGAGAATATGCATATAACTTTTGACTCCCCCCAAAGTTAACTACTAATAGCTTACTGTTGACCTGAAGCCTTACTGATATCAATTAACATATTTTGAATGTGTATGTATCATGTACTATGTTCTTATAATAAAGCTACAGGGAAAAAATAGTAAGAGGAAAATACACTTGCCGGACTGTATTTATTGAAAAAAATCTGCACATTAGTGGACCCCTGTAAGCCCATGTTGTTCAAGGGTCATTTGTAATCATTTTAACTGATGCGTTCCAAAATGATTCTGTCCATCTCTGTAAGATAAAACTTGTCCCTGTTACGTGAAAACGGCAAAGTAACAGGATGGAGACAACTTGAGACCGAAGTGTAACGTGGTTATATTTTTATGTCCCTTAAAGAGTCATTTAACGCCTGGGCATTGCTGTGTCAGCCTTTAAAATAATGACACTGTACCTACTGCAGACAGGTTGTAAAATCCAGAAAACAGGTTTTACACATTTCTTTGCTTAGGTTTCAACATTTTTCTAGCTCGAGACTTTGAAGAGTAGAAGGCACAAAAGGAGAACTTTTCCAGCCCTTTCTTAAAAATTGGAATTAAGTAAGTCAACTGCTGTTTAACATCCCCAACTTCCAGTTACACAGAAGATTTCAGAGGAAAATATACCAGCACCTCAGAAAATTCAAGGTATCTTGATTACCTTCACTCCCTTTTTAGAGGTGAGTGGTGTTATCAAGCTATTCCCAAAGGTGAAGAAAAAAGGTAAAACTTGCCTTTATGAGTTTCCTCTAGTTTTTATTTCCTTTTCCTCAGTCATAATAACCCATAACGGGAGATTTTATCAGGTCGTGGTGCAAGTGCACAATAAGTTAATGGGTAGCAGACAGAAATCTTTATTTATTCTGCTTTAAATATAAACTGAAAGTATAATTCAATTTTGTACTGTTTCATATTAGGGAGTCAAAAAGACAGACACAGTCCCAGAGCTCAAGCAAGTAGTACATAAATAGTATGTTTATGCATGGCATCTTAATGAAAAGTTTTATGCATTAATTATCTCAATTAATCCTTATAGCTTCATATAGGTAAGGCAGGTATAACAATTTATTTGATAGATGTCTAAGGCACAGAGGAAAAAAATGCTAAAAAATTAATGGACTGTGATGTCTATTTACAAACTTTCATGATTCATCCTTTTTCTCTCCTCGAAATTCCCTTTTAAAATACCACATACATATACATAAATACATGAAAAGTATAAATTCATAGGAATTCCTAACAATTAAGGCTATTCATATACAGTTTTGTCAATTCCTTAGAGGAATTAGCATAAAGTGAGGGTAGGTGGATCAGATTCAAATAATCAAAGATTCACTGGATGCCTAGATCTTTGAAATGAAAAGAGCACTGAAGAACATCTTCATTTCCTCCTTCTTCCCTCCACCAATTCCAGTGTGCCCCTTATATCAGAGATTCTGAGCCCACACAGGCAGAAAAACTGCAACTACCACACTTGTTTTCAACTAATGAGGACCTGCTTCTCAGGTACCAAAGCTGCTTCTCCCACCTGACTTTCCTAAGGACCAGACTTACTACATTCATTCTGGAAACTATAATCAGCACGAAGGTAACAACATAAAGTGAGAAAGAGAAAGTGTTACAAGTAACAGATATCATATTTCCAATAATGATGTCCTTGTAAGGTCCTGGAAAAAACAGACAAGAAGACAGGCAAACATCTTTCAGTTTTAGAATTAAGTGTTTTGAACTTATCAGCGTCCACTATGCCAGGGGACTAAAATTCAAGCTCGACTCAAAAAAAGGCAACTATTAACACAGATTTTTATAAATGCAAGCATCTTTCTTCTTTTATCCTGCTGCCAACATTTATCTTCACCTGCTGAGCACAATATAAAAGGTGCCTTATGCCATCCATTTAAAATCATTATTTACCTAGATTTTATACCAAATAGGGGAAGGGTTTATTTCTAAATGTACTTTTCCCAAAATGGATTTTTCCCCATAGAAAAGAAAATAATTGGCCACAAAAAAAGGTGATTTTCACATAATGGGATTATCTGGAAGTGAAAGTTCCAGCAATAAACTCTTTATGCAAGACATTTTGCCTTGAGTTATTAAATATACAACAATGAATACAGAATAAGGCATTTAAAAGTTTTCTGTTTCTCTGAATTTGCAGTAATTCTATTTGACTATTAAACCCCAGATGTTTTTTAGTTCACTTTAATATCATTTCTATGTAAGTTTAATAATTCTTCATCAGACCTGGAGTTGGGATAGTCTGTTTCGGTTATGTTCACATACATCCTGGAAAAGTACTAGCAGTTGTCTACCCTTAGCATTATCTTTTTTCACATTACTTTTAGCCTAAGAGTAATGGAACATGGTTTTAGATTATCTAGAAAGAAATACTCTTATGAATGGGATCAAGGAAAAAGCCCACATATCTCTAACATGGGGAACCAGGACCTTGCATAATAAAGACTTGGTGGTTGCAGTGTTGAAGAGGATGGAGAAAAACAGGAGAGCGATCCAAGAGAAATCTTGGAATGAGAAAATGTATCTCCAATAAATACCCTTGATTTCTATTACTTAATGAGTAATATTTACTAATAAGAGAAGAAATATCATGGAGCCTATCAAGAGCTTATGTTACACACACAAATATCATACCAAGTTTACAAAGAAAAAACAGATATTAAATAGTATATTTATATTTTAAAAGAGTGAAAAATGAACAGAACCTTGGGAATAGTTTGCCTAAGGTATTATTACTGACCTTTAGATAGCTATGCCAAACACCTACAAGGGGAGAGGGAAAAGCAGACTCCCCGCTGAGCAGGGAGCCTGGCCAATTTCTTTTGACCTTGTTCTCAGAACAACAACAACAAAAAAAACGTAAGTCATTTCTTTCTAATTATTATTTTTTTTCAGATTTTATTTATTCATTTATTTGTCAGAGAGAGAGAAAGAGAGAGTATACAAGCAGGCAGACTGGCAGGCAGAGGCAGAGAGAGCAGCAGGAGCAAGGAGCCTGATGCGGGACTTGATCCCAGAACCCTGGGATAGTGACCTGAGCCTGAAAGACCCGCGGATCCCCTTACCCAAGAATCCAACACTGCCACTGGATGCAATCAGCAAGAGGTTCTTTATTGTTACGCAGGCGCCTGCGGGTGGTCAGCGCGCGCCTGCGGGTGGTCAGCAGCTCCTGCTAGCTGAGCACACCCGGCTGGGGTGGTGCCGGGTTTTTATAGACAGGTACAAACAAGTTTTGGGTGGGGCGCAACTGATTGGTTGACAGTTAGAACTTTTGAAAAAGGCATACGTGGAGTTTGCTGATTGGCTCTAAGGACCCACGCGCGGGAAGAGAGAGGCGGGAAGGGGGAACAAGCTGATTGGTTCTGAGGGCCCGCGCGCAGGAGGAGAGAGGCGGGAAAGGGGAACAAGAAGGGGGAAGGTAGGAATGCCATCATGGCGTCTCTATTATTTCTATAAGCCAAGCGGTTACAGAAGGGCAAAAGAGTGATTAATAAGCAATTAATAACCTAATTAATAACCTGGTCTATACCTAAAAGCCAGCGGTTTACAGAAAAGCAAACAAGTGGTTAGTTATCCTATCTATCTTCTAGGGGAGGAGTCTTTCAAGCCGAATGCAGCAGCTTAACCAATTGAGCCACCCAGGCATCCCCATTTCTTTCTAATTATTAACTTCCTTCCCAGTCTTTTATTATCCACATGAAATAATTTGTTTTCCTTAATACAGTTTGCTTTTCAGCTTTTTAAAATAATTGGAATGCTCTTTCTTATGTCTACTATCCCTATTTATACCTCATCTGAATCCAAGTGTTTAGTGAAGACCAACTTTGCTTTGAAATTCATTATCTGTAGAGTCCAAGAGTTTATCTGAAGTCTTGAGTTTATCTGAAGTCCAAGAGTTTATCTGTAGAGTCCAAGAGTTTATCTGAAGTCTTATTATGGTAGCTTTCTGGGTAAGTTTCAAAAGATAAAAGTACCTTTAGTTTCCATGTATTTCCACTCGTCTTGGACTTCTGTCATTCTTCCTTCATCAACAGATACAAGGCATTCAGTCTGGAATCTCAGCATCCACCTAAAAAGATTTTGAGGCAGCGAGATCAGAGGTATAAAGAACACAAGTGGTGATGCAGATTGCTTAACAGAGAAGCTATTCTTTCAGTGACATGTTGGTGGATCTTCTGGAATATAACAGTGGTAATAAAAGTCCTCACGAGGTTTTTGGAGATTATTCTATGACACTAGTTAGACCCTTGACATACTCAAGAAATTTGTCCACATATGTGAACAAATTTCGATTTGGTCATTGAGTCATTGAATTGTGATGCTATACTGTCCAAGAGGCTTACTAGTTAAGTGAAAAGTAAAAGAAAATTAAATTTGCTTTGGGTTTTCAATAACATGTAGACAACAAAACAAACCATGCCTGGAACAGTGTAAAGTAAGATGAAAGGGAACTGAATTAAGATAGGAGATAAGATTAAAAAGAGATGGCACTGCTGAGACTACACAGGAGGGGAAAAAAATAAAAAGCAAAATAGAATTGTAGACTGAATTGATGAGATTAACAAATAGGACCAAATCTCCAGGAAATCCAATTAGTGTGGTAGAGAAAAACTGGAGAGTATCTAAGAAGTCCTAACAAAGATTAAGACAATTAGAATACTGAGAAAAGACCTAGAATACACAAATATTCAGTCAAAAAATAATGGACATTCTTCAAAGGAAATAAAAAATAAAACATGGGGACTACATCAAAATAAAAAGCTTCTGAACAGTGAAAGAAATAATAAAATTAAAAGACAACCTAGAGAATGGGAGAAGGTATTTGCAAATGACATTATGTAATAAAGGGTTAGTATTCAAAATATATAAAGAAATTCTAAAACACCCAAAACAAATAATCCAATTAAATGGGTGGAAGACATGAACAGACATTTTCCAAAGACGAGGTACAAATGACCAACAGACATATAAAAAGATGCCCAATATCATTCATCATCCAGAAAATGCAAATCAAAACTACAACGAGATTACTTCACACCTGTCAGAATGGCTAAAATCAACAATACAAGGAACAACAGGTACTGGTGAGGATGTGGAGAAAAATAAACCCTCTTGCACTGTTGGTGGGAGTGCAAACTGATGCAGCCACTCTGGAAAACAGTATAGAGTTTCCTCACAAAAACAGAAGGACCCTAGGATCCAGCAATGGCACTAGTGGGTATTTGTCCAAGAAATTAAAACAAAACAAAACAAAAAACCTAATTCAAAGAGATACATACACTCTGATGTTTATAGCATTATCAACATTAGTCAAATTATGGCAAGAGCCCAAATGTCCACTGACTGATGATCAGATAAAGAAGATGTGGTGTATATATACAATGGAATATAGTTCAGTCATAAAAAAGAAATTTTGCCATTTGCAACAATATAGATGGAGCTAGAGAGTATTATGTTAAGCAAAATCACCCAGATACAGACAAATACCGATTTCACTTATATGTAAAATTTAACAAATGAGCAAAGGGGGAAAAAAGAGAGAGAGAAGCAAACCAAGAAACAGAGTTTTAACTATGGAGGGCAAACTGATTGCTACCACAGGGGAGTCGGGTAGAGGAATGGGTTAAATAGGTGACGGGGACTAAGGAGGGCACTGTGATAAGTGCTGGATATTGTATTAAAGTTTTGAATCACTAAATTACATCTCAATCTAATATTATACAGTAAGTTAACTAACTGGATTTTAAGTTAAAAAAGGGATATAAAAAAATAATGAACATCCTTAAAAAGACTATAAAAACTGACATTGAAGGAGTAACCAAATACAACATAGGAGAAAGCTTTCTTATACTAAAGAAATAATCCGGATATGTAGACCAAAATGGCTCAACAGTTTACAGAATAAGCTAATAAAACTAATCCCAAGATATATTATAAAGAAATAATTAAATTTCAAGACTATAGGGGGGGGAAATTCTATAGAAAAAGTAATTTAATTTAAAAAAATGGACAGAAATCAGGTTTCTTTTCAGTCTCTCCAGCTAACATTAAAAAAAAAAAAAGACACTGAAATAGTATCATTCTATAGTTTCAAAGTGTAGTGACCCAAAAAATTACAGTGATCCTAAATTGTATATCTATTTAATGTGTGACAGCTTTACTTTTTCTAGGAGTTCAAATGCGTTATCCACTGACTTTTCATGGAAAACAAAAAGTTACTCAAAAATATTCTTCATTCAACCATGTAATTAATTTAATCTAAGAACTCAAGAAACAAAAAGTCAGGTCCAAGAAGTATCAGTGGGTGTTGACACCATTGCTGTACGGAAGTTGTCTAAATACTGTTGTGAAAAAAGGTCAAGTAATTGATTTAAAATTTTTTTTTTTACAGTTTATTTCCTTTCAGTGTTCCAGAATACTTTATGTACCACACCCAGTGCTCCATGCCATACGTGCCCTCCATAATACCCACTACCCGCTCACCCATCCAATACATTTAAAATTAAAGTACTTTAATAATTTCAGTAATCACAATCTTTATATATTCTTACAACTTACACTGGTAATGACTAAAAAAGGGAAGAAGAGCAAAAATGTAAAATCCCACAGTAAGATACATGGTATAAAAATGAACACCTACTTTGAAACTAAAATTTATTTTTAAAAAGGTAATTCAAGTATTTTTGAAAAAACATCTACGTCATCAATTTGTTTTAACATCCATAAATTCAAAAAGTCCTTGGAAAAAGATCACATCCATTTCTGATTAAAACTGTCCACTTATGCAGAAGAGAACTTCTTCAAGCTGATAAACATCTTTGGAAACCCTATAGGAAACGTCATAATGGTGAAAGCTATCTTCCCCACTATTTATGTTCAATTTACTAGAGAGCAGTTTTTCCAGTCAGTTAGAAAAATCAATAAAAGTCACCCAGATTAGAAAAGATTAAGTACAACTATCACATGATTATCAATGTAGAAAATATGGTTGAAATTGAAAAAAAAAAAGGTTATTAGAACTAAGGAATTTAGCAAGGCTATAGGATACAAAACGAGTATACCAAAATTAATACACTAAAATCAGTTACGTTTCTACATATAAGCACTGGAAAAAATTAGAAATTGAGGCAAAAAGTGCATTTACAATACTTTCAAAACATCTGAAAGACTTATGAGTAAATCTGATGAAAGAAATATGAGATTTGTACACTGAAATCTATAAAACCTTGCAGAAGTAAATTCAAGAAAATCTAAATGACAAGAGATACATTGTATTCATGGATCAAAGAGTCATTTCCATTAAGAATTTACTTCTTCCTAGATATATCTATAGATTCATGAAATCTACATCAAAATCCCAGGAGGCCAGGTAGTTTGTCTTGGTTTTCTTTTGTTGTTTCCTGTGGTATAACCTGACAAACTGATTTTAAGGTTGATATGGAAACGCAAAGGACCTAAAATAGCCAAAATGTTTTTAATAAAAAGGGAGAGATTACATTAATTCCAAAACAAGATAAAACAATAGTAATAAAACACATTTGCATAATAATGAACATATACATCAAGAGAACAAAATGGAGTCCATAATTAGGGCCAAAGATATGGGTAACTGATTTTTGACAAATCAAAAGCAACAAAAGCGCAAAGGCAATGCAACAGAGAAAAGACAGCTTCAGCAAGTGTTGCTGGAACAATTGGATATCATTATGCACAAAAATTAATTTTTATAAATGACAGGAGTTAAGGGTTAAAGTTAGTCAAAATGGATCACAAGTAATTTTAAAACCCAAAATATACTGAGAACATGTTTCTAATCCTAAGTTAAAAAATTTTATAGATATTACATGAAACATGATTTGTAAGAAACCTAAATGATAAGTTAGAATTCATTTAAAATTTTAAAAAAATGTTCTTCCAAGGGTACTGTTAAGGAAATAAAAAGACAAAAAATACACCAGGAAAAAATCTTTACAAAGCATATATCTGGCAAAGGACTTGTATCTAGAATACATAAAGAACTCTCAAAAACAACCTAATTTTAAAAATATTGAAGATTTGAAGAGACACCTCGCCAAAGAGGACATATTAACAAATAAACACATGAGAAGATGCTTGGTCATTAGGAAATGCAAGTTCAATCACAGTGAGATAGGACTGCATGTCCTTTATAATGGCTAAAATTAGTAAAACTGAGTGAGTACTCAACACAATGGTAAAGGTGAAAAATACATAGTAACAAGAACTCCAATTCTTTAATTACTTAACTACTTCATTATATAAAGGTTAATTACTTAATTATATAAGGTTAAAGGAAGAGAATATTAAGAGAAACTATAGCTACTATTTTTTAAATTTTATTTATTTATTTGAGAGAGAGAGAACGAGAAGGGGAAGGTCAGAGGGAGGAGCAGACTCCTGCTAAGCCAAGAGCCTGATGCAGGATGCTATCCCAGGACTTCAGGTTCATGATCTGAGCTGAAGGCAGTTGCTTAACCAACTAAGCCACCCAGGCACCTGACACTATAGCTACTATAATTTAACCAATACACAGATAATAAGTAAATTGTGACATCAAAAGTATAAAAGGGAGCTATAAAATAGTGGAGCCTTTATAGGCGAAAGAAGCTAAGTTGCTATCAGTGTAAAATTGACTGTTTAACTGTGAGATATTTTCTGTAAGCCTCAAGCAAAAGCATAGAGTTGATTTACGTAACAAAGAAGGAGAAACAGAGCATACCACTATGGAAAACTACCAATTTACAGAAGGTATGCCAAAACAAAAGAAAACCAATAAAAATTCAAAACAACCAGAAAGCAATCAATAAGACTGCAGAAGTCACTACATATCAATACTTACTCTAAATATAAATGGATTTAAATCACTAATCAAAAAGCAGAGTGGCTTGATGTGGTTAAAAAAAGCCAAGACCCAAGCATATGCCACCCATAAGGGATTCATTTCAGCTCTACAGTCACACAAAGTGAAATGATGTAACATTCAAGTGGAAACCAAAAAAGTCGAAGTAGCTATACTTAGATCAGAAAAAACCTCAAGTCAAAAATTATGACAAAGGGTAAAGGTCACTATATAATGATAAAAGGGTCAATACATCAAGAAGATGTACACACACACAAACACACACACGTGCGCGCGCCAAATATTGGAGCATCTAAATATATTAAGCAAATACTAATAGATCTGAAGAAAGAAGCAACAATACAGTAATAGGGGACTTCAATAACCTACTTTGAATAACCAATTGACAGAAAATCACCAAAGACATATTGGACTTGAACCATACTTTACACCAAATGAACATAATAGATACATACAGAACACTGCATCTAAAGCAACAGAATACACATTCTTCTTAAGTACACCTGGAACATTCTCCAGAATAGATCATATAATAAAATACAATAAGTCTTAGAAAACTTAAGAAGATTGAAATCATACCATCTTTTCTGGGCAGAATGATGTGTAACTAGAAAACAAGAGGGAAGCTGGGAAAATCTACAAATATGTGGAAATTCAACAACATACCTCTAAATAACCAAAGAAAAAACAAAAGGAAATTTAAAAAAAAAAATCACAAAACAGATGAAAATAGAAATGCAACATATCAAATCCGTGATAAGTCCTTGATAAGTCCTTGATATGACCGCAAAACAGTCCTAAGAGGAAAGTTTATAGTGATAAATGAATATATTAAAAAATCAGAAGGATCGCAAACAACCAACTTTGCACCTCAAGGAATGAGAAAAAGAAGCAGTTAAGCTGGAATTTGGCAGAAGGAAGAAAACAATAAGGATCAGAGTAGAAGTAAATGAAATAGAGACCAGAAAACTAATAGAAAGGATCAATGGAACGAAGCCCTCCTTAAAAAAAAAAAAAACAAAAAAACAAACCTTTAGCCAGACTAACCAAAAAGAGAAGATTCATATAAAATTAAAAATGAAACAGACATTATAGCTGATACTAGAGGACAACATGGGATCATAAAAACTTCTATGAACATGTATAGATCAACAAATTAAATAACTTGATCCATTTCTTCCAACTCTTAGAAACACAAAACCTACCAAGACTTTGAATAAGAAGAAAAAGAGAAGCTGAAAAGACCAACAAAAGAGATGGTATCACTTATCAAAAAATTCCCAACACAGAAAATCTTAGTACCAGAGGGTTTTACTGGTGACTTCCACCAAACATTTAAAGCAGAATCAATGCAAGTTCTTTTCAAACATATCCAACAACAACAACAAAGAAAATCATGAAAAGAAGGGAACCCTGCCAAATTTACTCTACCAGGCCTAATCCCAAAACCAGATAAGGACTCCAAAAGCAAACTATAGACCAATATTCCTGATGAATATAGATTCAAGTATACTCAAGTATATTCAAGATTCAAGTATACTCAAAATATTAGCATGTCCAATTCAAGAACACATTAAAAGGATTATATAGCATGACCAGTGGGATTTATTCCTCAGATGCAAGGATGAAAACCAATACATGTGATACACAACATTAACAGAATGAAAGATAAAAGTCAGAGGATCACCCCAATAAATGCAGAAAAACCATGACAAGACACAATATTATTTCATAATAAAAACCTTCTATAGATTGGGTATACAAAGAAATACTTCAGCAAATAAAAACCATTTACAACAAATCCACAGCAAACATTATAGTTAGTGTTGAAAAATCGAAAACTTTTCCTCTTAAGATCAGGAACAAGCCAAGAATGCACATTCTCACCATTCTTATTCAACATGGTACTGGAAGTCCTAAATAGAGCAATCATGGTGGGGGCGGGGAGGCATCCACAGCAGGAAAGAAGTAAAACTGTCCTTGTTTGTGGATGATATGCTCTGCATATATAACATCCCAAAAACTCAACTATAAAAAGCATTGTAACTAATCAACGATTCAGTAAAATTGAAGAATATAAAAAATCAACATATAAAAATCAGTTGCATTTCTATATACTAGGGATGAAATATTTGAAAATAAAACTATCCCATTCTCAATAGTGTCAAAATAATAAAATGCCTAGGAATACATTTAAGATCTGTACACCAGGAACTACAAAACTGTTAAAAGAAATTAAAGAAGACATTAACAAATGGAAAGACATCCTGTGTTCATGAACTGGAAAATACTGTTAGAATATTCATCCTATCAAAAGCTACTTACAGATATGAATGAAATCCCTATCCAAATTCCAATGGCATTCTTCATAGAAACAGATAACAATTCAAAATTTCTATGTACCTAAAAAGACTATAAATAACCAAAGCAATCCTGGAAAGAAGAATAAAGCTGGAGACATCACACATCTTGATTTCAAATTATACTATGAAACTATAGTAATTTAAACAGTATGGCACCAGCATAAAACATACACACAGACCAGAACTGGCAAGCCAGAATTAAACACTCATATATATAACATATCAAATAGTACTTGACAGGGGAACCAAGAACATTCAATAGGGAAAAAATAGTTGCTTCAACAAACAATGTTGAGAAAACTAGGTAAACATATGCAGAAAAATAAAATCAGACTCTTGCCTTACACTGCTCACAAATTTATGTCAAAATAGAACAAAGACTTAAACGCAAGACCAGGGGTGCCTAGGTGTCTCAGTTGGTTAAGTGACTGCCTTCGGCTCAGGTCATGATCCTGGAGTCCTAAGATTGAGTCCCGAGTCAGGCTCACTGCTCAGTAGGGAGTCTTTTTCTCCCCCCGCTGACCCTTCCCCTTTTCATGCATGCTCTCTCTCATTCTCAAATAAATAAAATCTTAAAAACAAAAACAAAAAAATGTAAGACCAAATCTCCTTTAAGAAAACACAGACAACTTCCTCAACATCAGTTTTGGCAATTATTTTTTGGGTAAGACACCAAAAACACATACGAAAGCAAAAATTAATGAAGTAGACTACTTGAAAGTTAAAAACTTTTGTACAAAAGAAACAACCAACAAAATGAAAAAGCAACCTGAAGAGTGCAAGAAAGTATCTGCAAACCATATATTTAATAAAGGGTTAATACTCAAAATATATGAAGAACTCCCTACAACCCAACAACAAAAATAAAACATACAATCTGATTTTTAAAATGGACAGAAGAACGAAATGGACACTTTTCCGAAGACAACATCCAGTGGTCAACAGATACCTGGAAAGATACTCGACATCACCAATTATCAGAGAAACCCAATTCAAATCCATTGTAAGATAACATCTCACACCCGTTAGAATGACTATGATCAAGAACACAACATGACAAATGCTGACAAAGAAGTGGAGAAAAGGGAATTTTTGTATACTTTTGGAAGGAATAAGTTTATTTCACATTTAATATTATTTAAATTAATTTAAATTAATTATTAATTTAAGATTTAATTTAATATGGCTGTTCTTAAATAAATTAAAAATAAAACTATCATATGATACAGCAATTCCACTTCTGGGTAGATACACAAAGAAAACCAAATCAAGATCTTTAAGAGATTTATTCACTTCTATATTCATCACAGCTTTATTCACAAGAGCCAAGATATGGAAACAACCTAAGTATCCACATACAAGTAAAATAACAAAGATGTGGTATATATGCACGGTGAAATAGGATTCAGCCATAAAAATGAAGTCCTACACATTCACTACAGCAGGGATGGATGCTAAGATAAACCAGACAAATATTGCATATTACCACTTATATGTGGAACCTAAAAATGCTGAACTCCCAAAAAGAGTAGAATAGTGGTTATAGTAGGCAAATAAGTCCTGGAATTTAATGCAAAATGTAGTACCTAGAGACAATATTGTATTAGAACTGCCAAACTTTCTAAGAAACTAGCTTTCTATTCCCACACAAAAAAGAATAAACAATTATGCGATACAAGAGAGGGGTTATCTATTGCTAGAATGGCAGTCCTTTATAATATATAAACGTAATCAAATCAACATGTTGGAAACCTTATAGTGTTGTATGTCAAATATATCACCACTTAAAAGTGTCAAGTTATAAAAGATAAATTACAATTACAGATCTGCTTTAGAATTCTAAATTCTTTAGAATCCCTTATGTAAAAGTCCTAGAATCCAAAATTATTATAATCAGTGAAAATGTACTCCTTAAGCAAGTTAACTTTTAAAAAACTATGAAATAAATGGATCAGTTCAACTGAAGAAATTGAAACAAGAGATGAATAAGGAAAACAGGCATAAGAGCATAAGTTAGAGACTTATAATAACAAATATTCTTCTAGTGATAAAACAGGACAGCAAAAAAGGCAGTAAACACTGACAAAATCAGTTTGTAGGGGAAGGTTATCAAAACTAACCATAGTAATACAGATATTGTAATAGATACGAATGCCAATTTTGAAATGTTCAAATATAGAATAATAGAGTTCATCTCAAATTCAGGGTGACTTAGTAGTGCATGTAAAAAACATCATCACAAGAAAGTAATTTTTTTTTTAATGGGGAAAAGGCCTTTGATAGGGCAGCACCCACTCTGAATTTTTACAAATTGCTTTCAGAATTATTAACTTCCACCTGAAAGTTCATACCAATGATAATCATTGAAAGTATGAATGTGTGCAAAGGATACATGAAAAGATTCAACACCCTAGAATCAATGGGAAAGCTTCCGGTAACTTGGGAGCTTAATAGGGTATCCCACTGTACTGCATTTGCAGAAGTTTTTGTATTAGTATTAAAAAAAAAACACTACTTATTGATAACAACCACAGTGAATATGAAAGATGAAAGAGCTCATTTACAGAAACAAAAAACACTTAGAACTGATCCTAAGTAGAATTCTATGGGTTTCTATAACAAATTATTTAAGAATAAATGGAGATCCCTCACTTTTGGATCAGAAGATTAGGCAATTTAGAGAAGTTATTTCTAACTCCAACAATATTAGAATTATACTATTTTTAAATGTCTACCACACAGTATGTATTCCTTTCTATGAACAGTTAAAAATTTCATTAAAATAATTTAGCCCAAGAGTTGTACAGACACTTACTTATAAATGTAAGAGACCAGAATAAAGTGAATGAAAGTATTAAATAATTGTCATGCAGTAGTGGAATTAGGGTGATTTTTGTGTTTTTTTCTCATGTTAACTTTTTGTTTTGTTTTAAGATGCTTAAGGTCACAATGACATTTAATGATAAAGATTACCTTAATTGTACCACAAAATATCAATTTTTATAGAGCTGCATTTTAGCCCAGAACAGCATTTGAATAATTTTGGCTCACATGTTTTTGAGACTGAAAGTGCAAAGTGGCCAAGGCAGTAACATATAGGGTGCCTGGGTGCCTCAGATGGTTAGGCGACAGTCTCTTGATTTTGGTTTAGGTCATGATCTCAGGACTGTGGGACAGAGCCTGGCATCAGACTCCACTCTCACCAGGAAGTCTGCTTGAGATTCTCTCTCTCACCTTGACCTTCCCCCCCTCCCCTACCTCACCCTTCCACCGCCATCCAAATAAAAATAAATCTTAAAAAAAAAAAAAAAAAAAAAAAAAAAAAAGCAATAGATATATAGAGTTAAAGGAAGCTACTCCGTGCTGGAAAACCCATGGTCCTGAAATGTGCTGAAATATTTAAATATGATATGAGTCACAGTTTAACTTCAACAACTGAGTAGGAGTTTAAAAATCTCAATGTACAAAGAATTTGATGTATTTTTTCTGTAGTTACATTGGCCACTAGTGCTGATAACATCTGCACACAATACAATTATTAAATTAAAAAATATTGTATTTAACATGGTACATAAGCACATGCGTTTTCTATACCTCTTAAGTTACCACTGAAACTTCATTACATGAAAAAACAAAACGGAACAAAAACACACACACAAAAACCCAAAACCCAAATGCAAACAGGATTGATAACCACAAGTATCCAAAGGACAACAGCACAATTTTCTTTAAATTGACTTCAATAGACACAAAGTTACTGGGATCTTCTTAGATTAACAGAAGCAGAGGCAGCTGGGATGAGAGGGAGGTTGTATTACCTGTGGGAGAGTCTGTACTGTGTGGATGGAGGTCCTGGTTCTTGGATTCCCTAGGAAAGATTTACAGGAGAATCCATGCCCCTATAAAGACAGCCAGAAGGAAAGTAGCAAGCACAGAGGAGTTTATTAAGGACAGTACACTCTCCGGAAGGGAGTGGGCAGGCCCAGAGATGGCAACTGCACTGAGGCTACAGGGCTCTTTTATGTGAGTGGGGTCTTGGATCATGGATGGGGTGGTCTCTAATGGAGACTGCTTCTAATCATTTGGGGGACTCCTCCCACTTGTTGGGAAGGAGAGTTTTTGAGGTTACAAAAGTTTGTACCAGAATCATCATGGGATCCTTCCCCAACTGGTTGTGGGGAGAGAGGAGATGGTGGCTAAAACTGCAAAGCAAATGCATTATAATGATCCAGTGGATGACCCCAGGGCAGATGTGGATGGGGAGAGCACATGTTCTGCACCTGCAGCCCTTCATCTGCTAGGCCAGGGGTCTTGGAAGCCACAAGGTCAGGATGTGGTGCCCCTAGAATGGGTAGCCTATTTATCACGGTCTTTGCCTCCAGCTCCTGTCTGTTTACTCTATCAGTTATTCTGTTTATACTACCTCAAGCTGACCAAGACACAGAAAATGAAAAACTCTTTAGAAACATGATAATTAGAGAAATAATTCAAAAAGCAATGAATAAAACATTTGCCTAGGAGATGGACTCTTGAAACACGGGATGGAGCTTTACAGGGGAAGGAGAGTAGGAGAGAATTACATTTTCATACCATCATTGTTTTAGTAGGTTTTTGCTAAGTTCTTCTATTCCTCTAAAATAATAGCTGCAACATTATACCTAAATGTATTTTTCAAAGGTCTGGGAAGGTGTAGGCATACATGTAGTTAATTAAGGCTAGTTGTGTCCATTTTTGAGTTGACTAAAATTAGTACAAGGAAAAGAATTTCTATTTTTCTAGGTAGTTCTATTTGCAACAGTATCACATTCTTTCTGATGTCAAGTCCAGTCAACTCAGAAGAACTCTGAGCTGGGAGTACAAATCCTTCCCCGCTTGGGAGCTCCTCTGCACTAGACAACACTTTTTGATGGTTGGGTGGATATCCTATCAGATATTCTTCAATGCAAATTCATCTTACTTTTATAATTTCTATAAAGACATTTTTATTAAAAAAGAAAACAGCCTAATGATATAAAGAAGTAAAATATGCTCATCACAGTCTGCTAGGTGAAAAAGGACTAAAATAAATATTATGTGATTGTTACAACCAAGTAAACAGTAACAAAAGGTCTATGCCAAGAAAACCCTTAAGAGTCCAAAATGCTGTATCTTTTATTGGACAAATAACCTTAAAATAATACCAAGAAAACAACCATAATCAGTTCAGCCCTAGATTAGAAATTTTAAAACTTTCATCGCATTTGTGCCACAGACATGCATCGACTTGTGAAAAAAATACAGCCATTTGTGAAGCCATTGTTCTCATCTATAAATTCAAAGATTTCATCCAATGTTAGCTAAGGTCTTTTTAGTGCTAAAGTGACTTTTTCATGATTCCAAATAAAATTTTCAAGAAATTCTAATGCATTAGTAAATGCAATGAGAAGACCATGTACAGTCTATGTTGGACTTCTGAAACTATTTTAGGGAAGTTGGATTTTTTAAACTTCTCACCAGTATTTCAATAGCACAGGTATCTAGTACTTTCCAAGTTATTTTCACAATATTT
This sequence comes from Mustela nigripes, assembly GCF_022355385.1. NCBI lineage: Eukaryota > Metazoa > Chordata > Mammalia > Carnivora > Mustelidae > Mustela > Mustela nigripes. The sequence goes on from NC_081574.1 coordinate 21,387,137, forward strand.
CTACCATCTCATTTATATTCTGAGTTGAAAAATAACTGCATATTCATACCATGTCTGAGGTTTGTTTGTTTGTTTGTTTCATGCATACATGTTTCAGCCCGTTTTTAACAAGGTCCAAAGTAGGCCAGGATAAAACTTAACTATGTTTGGAAACAAAACTTACTAGATCTTATGACTCCATTTTACAGAGTTGAAAGTTATAAAATGTTACCTTTACAAATGTTTAATAATTGAAATCATTTGTCTTAAAGGAGCAGTATGTCCTTGTACAGACCAGTTTTAGCTGAAATAGGTTACTTTGTTTTTAATATGAAAGACTAAAGAACGTGGACGTTGAAGAGAAAGTACTCAGACAGAAAGCAAGCTGGTGGATCTTGTTGCCCGATATGAATTAGCAACAGTAAATTTCTACACTTTTGAAAAATCTGGAACTAATCAGAAGTCCAATGCGGGGGGCGGGGGGGGGGGGAGTATGATACATTTCTAACTCCCTTACTCTCCACAAACACACACATACACAAAGGCAGACACACTTAGAACATACTAGAAACCAGTTAGAAGTGACAGTAGGACAGAATGAAATAATACGGATTAGGGGAAGGCGGAAAGAGTCACAAAGCTTCATGGCTTTTGATCTATATTGTTACTTACCATAGTTTTTTTTTCTTGTCTTAATTTACCCCTTCATACCGCACCTCCAAATTTAGAACTGCAGCATTGTCCAGATATTTCAGATATGTATATTATTATGGTTTTCTTCTGTCCTAGAATTTGTAATTTTGCTGTGGCTAAATTTAGGCTACAGTTATGTCTTTTTCAGAAAAATCAATTACCTTAGAAATTAATTATTTTGTATACAGTATTAAATTCAGAGATTTTTTTCGACATGATTTCAAAAGTAAAGTAAGCAAGGTACTTTTCCTATCAGCATCGTACACACTACAGAGTGAAAACAACGTGCTGGTTAATAATGGATTAGAACCAATCTCTGAGGGTGCCTGGGTGGCTCAGTGGGTTAAGCCGCTGCCTTCGGCTCAGGTCATGATCTTAGGGTCCTGGGATCGAGGCCCGCATCGGGCTCTCTGCTAAGCAGGGAGCCTGCTTCCTCCTCTCTCTCTGCCTGTCTCTCTGCCTGCTTGTGATCTCTCTCTGTCAAAAAAAAAAAAAAAAAAAAAAGAAAAGAAAAAAAGAAACAATCCCTGATAATGAACGTAGGCAAGAAATATGAAAGACAATGGACAAAGTAGATGATGATTTCGTCTGTGTGAAATCCTGCCAACAGATTATATGTTTATCATTGATTATATTTCTTGTAGTATTTGGGTCAAAGTTTCGTAAAACTTCTAAGAAAATTATATTTGAATGGATTTTTATATTGCCAGTGAAAACCTTTTATAGAATATGAGACCAATATTCGTGACCACTATTTTCTCACCATCCACGGTCACTTTTTTCTCCCGTGATATGTATTCCACAACATTAAAATTTGAATCTTTCACCTCCTAAAAGCTCTTTCCTGCACTGAGTCTTCATATACAACAAAGGCAATTGGAACAATTTCTATTGTGAGACTGCTTATTCCCCTTTATCCTAGACTGAAAATCTTTGAAGATAGAATCCACTTCACAGGCTAATAGTAAAAACACAGTTCCCATAATTCCTTCTCATTCTTAAAAGATTTTATGCTTGCAAGGTTGATTTTAGTCACAAGCTCTGGTTTTTGCTAAAGAAAGTCATTTGGAGTGGTGAACGGACTTCTATAGTCACAACAGAGCAATTATTTCTCTAGTATTCCTTTCCTGGCTCTTTTACAAAGAGTAACTCAGGAGGGGTATGGAACTTTCAGGGAAGTGTTTCCAAACCCCCCAATGGGCCTAGCTTGACACCCCCTCTGCCCTCAGTAGTCAGAGTGATCAGGGTTTTAACAGACCATGGCTTCGAGGACCTTTGGAAAACAGTCAAGAATTCTTGGGAGAGATTCTCATTTGGAAGAACTTGGTCTAATAATCACACTAAATCTAAACAAAATAGACATTAACAAAAACTAAGTCACGGTAATATTTACATGAGAATATAAGCAAATCTTCTATCCTCAGGCAAGAGGCAAGTACTTATAGGAGTTAAACTTTAAAGCTGGTTAAAAGAAAAATCAGGCCTTCATCCAGGGAGCCTATCTGGAAACTGATGGAAACAGCAACAATACGATCCGGTGAAAGGTTAACTTCTCTCTGATGCCTCTTACTTAATCAGTCTCTTCACTCCGCACCAAGAACGCCGGGCGCTCAGGAAACCAGACTTAATGGCAGAAAAGGCGTCCCCAGGAGATACCAGCTTCCTTTTTGTTTTAGAGCAAAAGGGCTAAGTTGGAAAGCCACTCTCCTGATAATGACAGCGAGGGCCTCGAAAGAAGTTATTGTTGAGGTTTCCACAATGCTCAGCCATTTTGGGATACAAGATGAGTCTCACTGGCAGGTGTTCGATTATTAGGAAGATTAAGCAGATGGCATTGGCAAACCATGGCTCCCCTTTTCCTCAGCTGCCAGGTATTCCTACCCTCAGGCTTAGCTTCGCATATGTTTGTTTAATAAAGTTCCTGCCATTTCAAGCAAAGAGAATCAGTGTCCTCATTCAAGCATGCACAGAACTGTGAACTAACAGCATTGTCCACAGTTTCCTGGACAAAAAAAGCCTATTGGTGTTTTCTGTGTCACTCGTACCTGCTGCTGTGTAGCCCCCTGAGGTGCCCCCAATCCCTGGCTCAGAGGAGGAATGTGTGTGTGTGTGTGTGTGTGTGTGTGTGTGGCTGTTCGCAGTGTTCAGGAGACTGTAAAATGGGTCTGATGCCCTATGTTATCAATGAAGAAGAACGGCCAAGCCTCAAGCCTCTGCACAAGAAGTAACAGAAAATACCATTTCCAAGAAGAGTATTTCCTGTTGTCTAAACCCAATCCACTTTAGTAACATTATGTTTACATTTTAACAGTGGACTCGTTTGATTTATCAGTCTTTTTTTTTTTTCCCCTCTTGAAAGAAAGAGAACATGAGCAGGAGCAGAGGAAGAGGGAGAAACAGACTCCCTGCTAAGCAGAGAGCCCGAGGCAGGGCTGGATCCCGGGGACTCCAGGATGATGACCAGAGCTGAGCCGAGGCAGACACTCGACCTACTGAGCCAACCAGGCACCCCTCAGCTGGTCTTAAGAAACAGCTCACAAGTTCACTGATAGAGGATCTCCTGCTGACGCCTCATTAAGGCCATTAACTTAATGAAGCCATCAAACTTCATGAATTAAAAACATTCTGAAAATTCAGATCATCCTAACAAAAATAAAATGAACATCAGTTGAGATTATATGTATCAATTATAACATCCAGATATAGAAATAAAATACAATCAGTTCTAAATATAATGAACAAAAACTTATTCATTCAATGAAGGTAGACTGCACATTTACTGTCGGCCTAGCCCTAGGACATACATTGGGGCTACAATAAGGAAAGAGACAAATACAGTCTGCTCTCGAAGAGCTTATGAATTGAAGTGGAAAATTACTGGGAGGAGGCCCAGGCCAGGTGGTCCCAGAAGATGGAAAGTTACTAACAAGCTAGCGATAATCAGAAGCCCTACTGGAGCAAGAGATAACCAGCCGCTTCTGCTTCTGTGAACAGGCTTCCTGCTGCAGACTCCCTAACTACTGTTCCCGCCTAAACAGCCCCCACTCCACCAGTTTAAATTCACCTACCAGCAGCCAGCATAGCCCTTGAAACCTAACCCTGCACCCCCCCCTATAAAAACCTTGTAACCCCACTACCCGGGGCCCAGAACATCCAGCACGAGATCCTCTGGGTCCCCCAAATAAATCTGAGTTCTCCTACTTCCCCAAGTGTCACTTGGTCTCTTATAGGTCTGATTATTTTCCCGCAGCAGAATAACAAGGAAAAAGAACAGCAGATGGCAAGGAAGCATAAAATGATAGGCCTGTGTGAACCCATAGGAAGGACACCCACCTCCAGAAGAGCAGGAGTAACAGAGAAATAAATGCCTTGTGACATAGGAGGTCAGGAAGAACACACAAATGAGAACACCCGGCAGAGACTGGAACACAAGGAGAATCAAGGTATATTTGAGGACATGAGACTATTTCAACATGGCTGAGAGGTCATGAGTGAAGGCGGGGGGGATGGGAGAGGGCAGAAATGTGCCTGGAGGCATCTACAGGGTCCCCATCACACAGAAGCCTGAAAAGCCTTCTCATGGAGTGGATGCGGAGTCTGTCCGCAAGCCACTGGCAATTTTTAAGCTGGGGAGAGGCACAGATTTGCTTTTTTGGGAACTGCACTCTCACAACCACGTAGGCAATGGATTGGGTTGGGGCAGGCATGGAGGAAGTTGGAATACTCAAGACAAAAAATTGATCAACTTCAACCTGGGTGATGGAAGTAGGGATGGAAGGAAAAAAAAAAAAAAAACAATTAAAAAAAAAAAAACTAACATTACCCCAACTGAATGTTTTGTGAGAATCACCCGCAAGCTTATTTTTACTGAATCAGTCTTGTCTTCAATTTGTCCATTTGCCAGGATAGATGTTAATGTAATGATTTAAAAAAAAAAAAAAAAAAAAAAACTAACCAGAAAACCTGCACCTTCCTAATCCATGGTGTCGGTTATACAAATGCACACACATGCACGTTCGGGTACACACATACATACACACTCCCTCATCCTGTGTTTGCCTTTAAATAGAAATATGTGTCATGGTAAATAATGGTAATTCTATCATTCAGGAACAAAAATAGGACATATCCTTTGTTTTTATATGTATACTTTTATGCATAGATCAGCCAATGTGAATGCATGGCATAGAATTAATTTTATTTTAGTATATGCGCTGCTGAAGCAAGCACATGGATTTCACTGTAAACTGGGACTAGCGTCCACCTAGACTGGTTCCTGCTTGGATAACAGGACTGGGGAATCCACTCTTGAGTAATACTGTCCCACTACTGGCCAGCTTTGCTAGAATTTTTTCCATTTACTTTATACCTAACCTTCTCCCGATAAATTTCACAGCACTGCCAATACTGAAACAAACAAACAAAAACCTCATTTTTATCTTATACACATACACAAAAAAATTGAAGGTAAGAGGTCAGAGAGCTCGGCCACTCACAGTTTTAGAAATTTACTTATTTGACCTCTTGATAAAACCATGGGCCTCCAGTGAGCCATAGTTTTATCCTCTTCATGATATGTACATGCTATTCCACTCTAGTTTATACAATGCTTTAAGTAATAAATCTCAATCTATGATATCATCTATGTAGCCAACTTTTATCCTTTCTCTTTTTTTCCCAGCATGAAAACTCCCTTATTGAGGGAAAAAGTGAAATACTGAACTTTCTGCAATACTTTCCATTCTTGAATATAAGAAGGCTACTGGTGTTTCCATTTGGGTTATCAGTTCCATTTGGATGAGGAGAGTGCTGTGGCTTATGGGTTATCTGTCTGCCTTCAAGTCTGGATTTAGGTTTAGAAAGCAAATGCATTTGCTGTTGACCCACCACCAACACACACATGCACGTGCACACACTATAAAGGGAGTCACTATTCATTCATCATTGATTGCACAACTAATATGTACCAAGCATAGTTTCCAACTTAGCAGGGTATGAGGTAGAATATACATCTACTTTCACATTTCCATATGAGAAATAGATAGCACCCAGACAACTAGAGAAGAAAAACAGTGTTACATGCTATGCAGGGAATTAAAACAGGTGGATATTACTGTGGGGTCGGAAGGCACTGCGGAAGAAGGGAGAGAAAGGTCTCTGAGGAGGTACCATTTAAGCTGAGACATGAACAAAGACTAGATAATTTCATGTCTGTACCTACAGCTGGATTTACCCTGGAGACAAACACACGAGCATGCTCAGAGAGTCTCATTTGAAATTCATGATCACAGATTTCTACAGAACCCCTGACACTGCTGGCGATGAGGTCACATTTTTCTAGTCCATTACTTATCTACTACTTTCCAAACCTCCAATATCTCTCTTCCTTAGACTCTGCTGAGGACCCAGCCTCTTATTCCACCAAGCAAAGAGTAGCACTCACAAACTGCTTGGAGAACAAGATTTTCTCCAGGTGTCTGCCACCACGTTGGCCACTCATGCTGCCTTTCTCCTTTCTATTGCTCTCGATGAACCTTCTGGGTGACTACACAAGGTTTTCCTTCCATTTTGACCCCAGGTCCTTTGCCTTGTGGCTTCCCCTAAGGTGGCTTCAACTCCACTCCAACTCCAGTCTCTCCTACATCTTCCTATTTCTTTCTCTCCCTGATCAATCCAATCCTCAGTCGCCTGTCTGAAAATGGAACCTGCTCCTTCTCACACCCAGGAGTGGCCCAAGTCCTCGCAATGGCCACAAAGCTCACCAAGATCCGGCCGTGGTTCTCGAGGACTTTAACTTCTCCTCTGTCATCCCGCTCTCCCCTTGCTCGAGCCACACTGGCCTCTTGTTTATTCTTCAAACATGGCACAGCACACTTCCATCTCGGGGGCCTCTATACTTCGGATTTTTTTTTCCTGCCTTGACTAGTCTTTCTCCAGATTTCTATGTGACTCAACCCCTCCTCCTGTGTTCTTCGTTCAAATGTTACTTGTGAGATAGTCCCTACACCCCACTTAAACCCCTCACAATTACCCTTTCATTTACTATCTTCCCTACCAGTTATTTTTCTCATTTCAAATTGATCATTTATTCAATCACAGTAGGTTTTATTTAGAATACTGTGTAGTGTGCCCTCACATACTCCACTAGAATAAAAGTTCCACAAGGGTGGAATTTTCTTAAATCATTGTGTTTAGTTTTATTATTGCTTTATCCTTGAAGTATTAGAAAAAATGTGGCATGCACTGGGTCTCACTACATGTTTGTTGAATGAATTTAACACATGCAAGCAGCAGCTGGTTTTCCAAGGATCATGAGATGGAAAGTTCCAGGAAAAAGGAATAGCTCAAACAAAGACCCCTATGAAGAGAAAAAGCTTGGTGTGTTTGAGAAAACCAGAGTAGGTCAACAGGACTAGAGCAAAGGAGGAGATGGGGACAGTGGTCCAAGACACTTCCTCCTAAAGAAGTAACGGTCAAAAAAAACTGACACTGGTCTTTCCTAGACCCTGACCACTGCCTGACATTCCTGATGTTTTCTCTCTCCACTAGACAGGGCTTCTAGTTGTTAAGTATTGAATGAACTGTACATTTCAATCGTGGTACTTTTGGAACACCGTACATTCTACTACATACCGGCCCTTCCAGGATCTGCCGCTAGACCTGAAGCACTATCTTGGCCCTTGAAAGTCACTCTCTGCTGTGTTCGGCCTTTCTCTCCTTCCCCATCACATTTTTCTGAAAAGCCAGCCATTTTTGAGAGTGAGATTTTTTCTCAGAATGACACAGCCAGTATAAAAGCTCTTATTTTTCTAATAAACTATTCTAGGGAGGTGATCACTGGGTCTTCCATCTTTCCCTCTAACTAGAAAATCAGATTACATTTTTATTATAGAAAATTGATGATTCCTCCAAATAGAGGAATAGTTCTAGCATATTTGAATTCACTGAAATTTATCATCAAGAACTGTAAAGAATTGGAAATTTTTATCCTCCTTCCAAGTGAACAAGTTAGCCTGACATTTTCATGGATGTAGGTAGAAGGCATCAGATTCCTTATCATAAAAGACAGTCTATTACTCAAAGCGGTAACTGAGCCAGAACAGCTGTATCTTTTCCTCCTAGTTTTCCCAGGTCCAATTCCAAGTCGGCAACAGAAAGAAAGCCAGAGGATGCCTGTATTTATAATGGAGAGGAACCCTAAGCTTTGGAACCCCAAATGTTTTTAATAGGCAGTGATCATGTTTGCCCTTTGCTCTGAGGGAAATGTTATCTTTATTCTAGCGATGGATATTGTGAGTATGCCTGTCCTTTGCTCCAGAAAAACAGATTGTCTGTCTTCCCTGGCTGCTGTCTGTACAAATACATTTTAGAGGCCAGTTTGGAACAAAGAGAAACCCGTGCCTTACAAAATAAAAGAAGAATGTGAGAGGCCCACGAAGATTTATCTCCTAACAATATCTGCTCCTCATTTCTGTCCCATCCTGGCTTCTGATAAACCTTCTAGATGCCACTCTGCCACCTGAACAGACGCTGGGACAACTCCTTCATCTCACATAGCATTTCATTGAGACTATTAGCAACAGGAGTCCAAGCAGCAGTCGTGATCTTAATCATGGCCTCTGGAATCCCAGATCCAATCGCCTGAACAAATCAGTAAGCCATAAATCAGGGTTACCCATGGAAGGCCAGGTAGCTTTTTAAGTTCCTGTACTGACCTTTCTACCTGGCCGAAAACACTGATCCATACACAGCAGGATGTATGAGCGTCTGTACACACCCTGCCTTGCCCCCAAGCAGAAGGCATAGGGCAGTTCTGTCCTCATAACAACCCTGGCCAATGAGCAGAAACTGATCTGAAGGTCTCCCAGGGCCAAGCTGACATCACTGATCACTTCAGCTAAAGTCAGAAACAAATTTTATAATTTCTAATGGGAGGATTCCCCACGTACAGATTACTGCCTATAGGTTGCATGTGAATAGTGTGACATTTACTCCCTTCATCAACCCAAGGTGGCCTCATTTTGGAGAGACGTGAGGTCATCTGAGAGCTCTCAAGTCTACTGTAAGGTATGAGTCACCATGTTTTCAAGAGGGACTTAAACGCTTGTCTTTTTACAAGCAGCATGGACCTGGGAAGACATGATGCCTCTGGGAATAAAGTGTTGCTTATATTAGTCAGAGTCCCCCAAGTAATAACTAGACTACTTTTTGTGCTAAGGTTGCAGGCCCTTTATTGTGGCCTCCCAAATGACTGGTGAACACTATGGTTTCCAGTGCAGTTTGAATAATGTAATCAATTCTTCAGGAGGGAGTGCCTGACGTCAATAGTTCCAACTTGTCCTTTGGGTTTATACCACCAGCTGAGTGCCCTTTGTCTAGCCCAAAGAATGCCCCAAAGTAGATGAACTGACTGGAACAGCAACAGCACAAACTGAAAACATGTCACCAGTGCTGAAGCACCATCAGAAGTCCGAGAGGAGGTCAAAGTTCAATGCAGTCAATCTTCCAGGAGGAGAGCGGACCAACACTCCCAACTGTGTGACCCCCTTCACCTGAAGACAAACTTGCAGCATGAGTCACAACTCTGGCTTGTATTAGTTGCCTCTGCATCAGAAACAAAGAGGCCCTTCCTTGGTTCTCAGGGTATACTGACGGCTGGGACACCGTGCCTGGTGTCCTGATAGGTCCAGGAAGCAAATGTGACGATCTGATGCTTAATTCAGTTTAGTCTCATCAAAGAACAGGCTCTTACTGTGTGTCTACGTGAGTGACCCAGACAGTCTGACAAGCAGCTGTGAACCGTTCCCCCGTTTTGGACCTCCAAAAGGGGATTTTGAATATGCCACTCTACAGATTTCCAACTGTCACACCATGCAGCCACGCCACTGACTAAGACTCAGTGAAAATAAGACAAAGTTCACCAAGGTCGGTAGCAGGCAGAGCTATCTGAAGGACTCGGATTTATGTCCATGGACTGAAGTGAACCACCTACTTTTTCTGCAGAGCTACTACGGGGATTAAAGAGCCCCAACAGCCGAGTTATTCTCGTGGGTTTCAGCTCAACCAAGCCATCAGTGAACCAGGCCTAGACGCTTCAGAAACAAGACATAGCAAGAGCTAGGATCTGTGTGTAACAGATTCAACTACTCTTCCAGTGTCTGCATCTGCTGAGGAAGGAACAGCTGCCGATTTTCCTGCCAATTGTGCAAGACTGCTGTAATCCCACTAGTGCATCTCTTATTTTACTTCCTTACTTTTAAGTCCTTCATCGAGTCTGCAATTTTCCTTCCCCGTTCGGAGATGCTATCCTCTTTGTGTAAGACCAGCCAGGGGAAGACGGGCATGCAAAGTGGGGAGCTATTTCCACGTTCCACTAGTGGTTTTCTGTATGTGGTTCTTTCCAATCAAGAAAAATGCCCCCGGCATTATGGGACAAGGAAGTACAATTATCACACATCAATTTCTACTATACATACAGATGTAGAAAAACAGCAACAAGAGAACACAGGATAGGCCCACGAGGTCACATTAGTTCCCTTTCCCTGCTGTGAAGTCTTTGCAAACCTGGTCAGCTGCATCTCGTCTGTTGATGATTATGCCTGAGGCAACTATATCCAAAAGCCATGAAAGTTTAAATTCCTCCCCATTCAAAATTCCCAACCATACTCAGGTGGGGAGATACAGTCTTTCAATCCCCTTGGGGACGGAGGCCTCAACTATACTCTGGCTGTCCTCCTCTAAGTAGCCGAGGTTAGCAGGGAAGGAGACTAGAGGAGGGGGGTGGTGGGGGTTAGTACAGAGAGCGAGGCTCTGTGCCATTCTCCAAGGCACTGACCTGTAGTTTTGAGCAGCAGAGCAGCTGCTCTGATTCTACCAAATGAACTTTGAGTGCTTCCACTCCACCTAGTACTCTATGGGGGGAAGGGACAGGTGAGAGCCTCTTGCTTGTCCTGGGGAGCCGAGCCCCTCCACTCAGCAGCCCCACTGATGGGATTTGAAGTGCCGTCTGAGAGTGAATTCTTCAGAGGTTTTTGGTGCAAAGACATGTTTTTATTGTAACCCCTTTGGAATTTTGATAAGTGACTGATGATATACTTTTAAACTGTGGAGGGAGGGGGGACCCGGATAAAGATAGCCTAGGCCTTCTAAAGGGACTTCTGTGGGTTAAGGAAGAGTTACAGAATCCCCAGGGTGGGGCTATTGTCAAGATAAAGTTGTTTTTAGCCTCTAGCAAACACCAACTTTAAGGCAGACACAGTTCCCATTTCACACATATCCCATCTCAAAGGTCTATAGGGGGTGGATGGGGGTGGATGAGAGTGGGGGGTGTGGGGGGTGTGGGGGAGTGGGGCGTTAGCGTGTGCTTTGCCCTCAGCTTACCTTCTGCTCCCTTACCACCAGCACGCTGCTTCCCAACAACACCCCTAAGCTTGCACTCTGACACTGGCTTGGCTCAGATGCAGCTGCTTTTTAAGATGCCCACTTTAATATGCGACACCTGGGGCCCTACTGCCACACTTAACATCTCTTAAGCTTTTGCCTCAACTCAGTAAAAGGGCCAGGGAAGTTTTCAGCATGGTGGGGCTTGCCACAGAAATTTACTTAAATTTCACTGGGTCGGCTTCTCATTCTCCAGTAGGTCCTCTTTGTCAGCATTTAAATTCAATCCAGGCCAGCAAAATGCAGAATACTTGTCAATGTCTTTTCTATGGCTGCTCTGGGACTTAAATTGTCTGAGAGAGACCTTCCTGAAAGGGCTAACACTTTGTTATCGCAGTCAGGATCCACTGCAAAAAAGAAAAAAACAACAAACCAAAAACATGCCGGCCCAAGGAAAAAGCCAGTCGCTGCGGCCTATACTGCTGTCCTCTATAGTTGGCATTATTGACTGAAGGGGGATTGGGCTGTAACATGGCCCAGCTGCTGCCACTCTACCTATATGAGTCCTCGCCCTCATATCCCAACGGAACCAGCCAAGGCTCCAACAAATAGCTTACCTTCTCCTCAGAGTAGTCCCACATTTCCCTCCTCACACTCAGTGCAGACACACAACTCTGTAAAATGTTGCCTACAAAAGGTGGGAAACTTCTGCCTGCCGGGGATGAAGCTTAGCCCTAGTTGTTACAATGCAGTGGACGTGGGCTGACCATTAGGGTCTTAAGGAAGTTCCTCCGCCTTGAGGAACCACATTGTGTCAACCACAATGGCATACCAATCAGGCAACCATTTTTGGTCTGCTTCCCCTGCTCTTCTTGGCCCATGACCACTTTCCCAGTTTCCCCTTGTTAATGGTCAGTGGGGAAGGACAATTTATTGTCCAACTGATCACACAATTTGCAACACAATTGCACAAATTTTCAATTTATTCAACTCTCATAGACTCCCCTCATGTGCTGTTAATCAGCTCATGAAGTCCTTGTTTTTTATCTTCTAGCAAGGCAAGTCTTTGTCAGCATCCCACCATCCTTGCCAATCCTGTCAAGGACTACAAATGGTCTGAAATATTATCCTACTTGAGAACTAACAAGTTAGCCTGCCATAGTTTCACAGAATTTGGTAGATGACATGAAACTTGAGGTCAGAGATGAAAGATAATTACTCAAAGCAACAGCAGTAGCCAGAGTGTTTGCATTTTTGTGCCAGTTTTCTGAGCCTTAGTTTCCACAGGGCACAAAGATGACAAGATGACACCAGCCAATGTGGTAGGTTATGCTATACCAGAGGACCCACAAAATCAAATTTTTTATAACAGGCAGTAGCCATGTTTGACTTTTGCTCCAGGGAGAAACACGACTCTGTCTTCCAAGACCGTAAGCAAGACTTACAGAAACCCAGGAAAGTCAACATTAGTTCTTTGTAGCTCTTCCCTGACAACACCACTTGGAAACCTCACACATAATGCTTTCTTCTGAGATGAACTTTCTTTATATCAATGCTGCTTATACGATTCTTTAACTTTAGCTTCTACCAGCTACTAACTTGCCAACCTGCTCCACAGAATGTAGACATTCAAAAAGTACCATCTTGATAATTCGTGCACACCTTGACATTCATGGCACAACTGTAATAACACCACCCTTACCTTTCATTCCCATGACTTATTCATTCCGTAACTTTGAGACAATACCTCCCACTCCCCTTTACCTATTTTGCCCATCCCCTCTAGCAACTATCAATTTCTTCTTTGTATTGGTGGGTCTGTTTCTGCTTTTTTGTTTGTTCATTTGTTTAGTTTTTTTTTTTTTAGATTCCACATATGAGTGAAATCATATGGAATCTGTCTTCCTCTAACTAATTTTACTTAACATAATACCTTCTAGGTCCATCCATGTTGTCACTAATGACAAGATTTCATTCTTTTTTATAGCTCAGTAACATTTCATTGTATATATGTATATTGTATGGATAAAGAAGATGCTGTATGTATACACACACACACACACACACACACATACATATATAACATTTCATTGTATGTATACACTCCGCATCTTCTTTATTCATTCATCTATAAATGAACATGTGGGTTGCTTGGCTATTGTAAATAATGTTACGATAAACACAGGAGTGCATATAGCTTTTCAAATCAGTGTTTTGGTTTTCTTTGGGTAAAGACCCAGTGAACCACTTTTTTAACACAAAAAACATAACAATATTATTCTTAATTTGATACATTTTTCCTTGGCTTCTACTTGTCTCCGCCCACAACCTAAGATTCTCACATACTTAGTCTAAAAACTCCAAACAATGCAGTTAGGGATTACTCCAGTCACTTAGTCATTCATACAATATTAACTGATCGCCTAATAAATGGCTAGTACTGTTCTAGTCACTGAAAATAAAACTATGAAAACCAGCAAGATTCTTACTCTGTGAGTACATATCCTATGGCAGTAAATATCAAAATAAACAAATACAGGGCCAATACAATGGGGGAAAAAAATCAAACAACATAAGGAAAATCGGTCGGGCTGAATTAGAATGATAGGAACTATCTTACAAGATGGTCAAGGAACTCGTCTATGGTAAGGTGATATTTGAGTGCAAAATTAAGATAACCCTAAGTAAGCCACTCTCTCAAAGGAAACAGCAAATAAAAGGCCTTGAAACCTGTGCTTGCTTGGTGTTTTTGAGCCACAAGGACTAGTGTGACTGGAACAGAATGAGGACTGGAACCAGCAGTACGACATGCAGGCCAGGAGGCAGCAGGAGGAGGGAGAGAGGGGCTGCTTGCGAAGGTGCTGGTAAGCCATTTTCATGGCCTTTGGATTTTACTGAGTGAAAAGTCAACAGAGGGTTTTGAGCATGACATGATCAGACATATTTTTAAAAAATGACCGGCTATTGTAAGGAGACAGACTAAGGGAGTGAAGGGAGAAATAACAGGGAAAAGGTGGAGGTGGAGAATTCAATAAGGAGGCTTGTCATTAAATTAAGGTGATGGAAGCTGGAATGGGAGGAGGAAAGTCAAGATGGTCAGAACACCCTGCATGGCAAGCTAGAGGGTTTGTTGATGACTTGCAAAGACTTTTCATACAGCGATGCAGGAAGAATTGCCAGAATTGGGATGGATAGCCGGGGTGAGTGAGGAATCAGGAGTCCGGTTTTAGGCATGCCAATATTGAGACACAACCACCCAGCAAGCAGTGATAGGTAAATCCAGAGAGCAGAGATGTAGGGGTGAAAAATTTTTTCCTTCTGCCCTCCTTTGTTCTCTGGCCAATCTAATAATTAAATTGACATAAGACAGATTAACAGAAGAAAAAAAATTAATTTTAGAAGTACATGAAGCTCAAAGAAGTGACCAAAGCAGGTCACTTGGAACACTTCAGAGAGAGAAACAAAAACTCTGTGAAAAATTGACAAGACAAAGGGGTTTGAGCATCAAGTAGTAAATTGGTGAAGAAGTAACATGGTTTGTTTATACAGTCTCCTTGGTCCTAATTCCCTCTCTCTGATGATGAAGATGCATTAGATCCTCCTTACAGGAAGGTACCTGCTACATGGGAGATCTACGTCCCGCTTTTAGAGAGGCAAAGGCAAGTGTCCTCTTGTACCAACTGTTACTTAAGTACTTTTTATTCAAAATAATCAAGATGTCAAAATGGTGTATTGTTCTCTCCTTCAAGGTCCGGGCAGGAGATACACATTCGGGAGCTGTCAGTGCACCTGTGTGTACAGAAAGCCACAGGAGTGGAAGAGATCATCTACATAATTACAGAGTCCCAATGGCATGGAACCCTGAGCCGTGGAGAGGAGGAGTGATCAGACTGAGGTCAGGGATGGGTAGTAAAGCAGGAGAACTATACAGCAGCACCCAGCACACTTCCAGCCTAGAGTAAGTGATGGTCTAGTGGGGCCAAAGAAAAGACCTAGAGACAGTGACTGAGACTATAGGTTTGTTGGGGGGACTTACATACAGGGAGTCTAGGAGCCACTGGTGGGACTGAGCATCCGCTGCTGGGACCTACGTGCAGCAAGTTTTTGTATCACAGCAACTTCCTCTAGCAACTATCAGTGACCCTTCCTCACCTTGCACAATCAGCATTTCTAAGGAGATCAAGGGGTACCACTTGAAAACTCTTTTACGAGAGTGTGTAACCCCCACTTTGACCTTGAACACCAAACAGCACATTCTACTGCATGTTCTGATTACTGGGAATATAGAGGGAGGAAGGATTTCTACATTCGCAAGACTGTGATTAACAAGGACATTCAGGGTCTGGTTGCACAACCTAGCTATCCAACACGTACTATCCAAGAACCAAAAAGAGGGTGTTCAGGAAGCCAAGTGGAAGAAAGGTTTTGAAAAGGAGGAGTCATAAGCTGAATCAAATGCTGCTGACAGGTCAAGAAGGTGAAGACTAAATGGTGCTCCTTGGGTTTGCCAGTGTGAGACAAGTTCAGCCAAGTGACTCGTGCAAAACCTTGACTAAAGTTAGTTCAAGGGACCATGCCTGAGTATTTGGAAGCAGTAAAATTAGACAACTGTGTTGATTTTTTTTTTCTATTAAAAGGCATAAAGAAATAGGTAGTAATTGTGGGACAGTGTGCTTTGGTGGAGGCTGGCAGCACAGGATGGGGAAGGGCTGGGAATTCACTGGAGGCAGAACAAAGGACATAGACATTTTACTGAATGCACTGCATGGGAGCATGGACAGGGCAGCAAAGGAGGGACTGCCTGCCTGGAGGCAGTGGTGGGGGGGAGGTCTAGTTAAGGGGGAGGGGGAGGAGGTATTGTTTCAGGATTTCTTTTCCTTTAGTGCCCCTGGTTCTTGGTTAGTCAGGCTTCAACGAACGAAGAGGTAGACCGATGAAGAGTGGTGGGCAGCAAAGCAAAATTTATTGAGCAAGAATACAAGGCTCCTGAAAGGGGAGGGGACCTGAGGAGGTTGCAGATTTGGGGTTTAAAGCTAGGGGGTTTTATGGGCTCTTTGGTGTGGGCTGCTTTAATCTGACTGACCCTCCATGCACCTGTCACCCCATCATGTCTTTGCCCACATGCTCATCTACCTATCAGATAGTTTTCCACCTGGGAAAGGGTGGAGGGCTCCTTCCAGGGTGCTGTAGAATAACAAGGATGGGGTCTTCTTCCTTTTAAGGGTAGTTTCCTCTTGAGGGGTGGACTTGCCCTTGCCTGCTTTTCTTCCAACCATCCTCCATTACTATGGGAACCTATGGGATTTTCCTTTTTTGTTAACTGTGTCTGGGTGTAAGTAACCCATTGGTCAGCTAGGGCTTATGGATATTTTGGGGTAGGTCGCCTAATGGACTTGTTTGTATTCAGCCAGGATAGGTAGGGGGTCACCGTGGGCTCTTCTACCTTATTCAGTGTTCAGAGTTCCATTGCTCGGGGCCATTGCCTTAAACTAGCCTCTACAGTACCTAGAACATTATCTGAGGTGAAGGGAAAGTTTTTGTTTTGTTTTGTTTTGTGTTTTTAATGTGCTCTATGGGGTGCCTGGGTGGTTCAGTGGCTTAACCCTCTGCCTTCCGCTCAGGTCATGATCTCTGGGTCCAGGGATTGAGTCCCGCATCAGGCTCTCTGCTCAGCAGGGAGCCTGCTTCCCCCTCTCTCTCTGCCTGTCTCTCTGTCTACTTGTGATCTCTGTCAAATAAATAATAAATAAAATCTTTTAAAAACCTGTGTTCTATGACCGTATTTCAGATGACATAAGAGAGATATCATGCAACAATGCATGAGGAGAGGTACAATTGCTGGAGCAATGTCCGGAGAAAGAGAGAGGACTGGATCCAGAGCTCAAACTGAGGCGCCAGTCTGGAACAAGAGCGGAAAGGGACAGTCTTCCCTCTTTCAGAGGAAAGGCACTGAAAATAGGACAATGCTGTTAGCCACAGGAGCATGTGGAACTTCTCCACTGACTGATATGATTTTTCTCCCTGAAATAGCAAGCTAGATTATCAGGATGAAAATGGGAGACCAGGTGTTGATGCTCTGAGGGAAAAAGAGAAGATGCAAAATTGTCAAGGAGGGGGGCTGGTGGTGGCAGAGAAATGGGATTCGGGAAACATGCTGGGTTTGGGAGGAAGTGCTAAGGTCTCCCTTGAGTGCGTGGGGTGGGGCTGGGGGGAGAATTTGAACTGATGTCCATCAGGATGACCTTGTGTATGTCCTCAGCCAACTTCAGCGGCCCCAGTGAAAGCAGAGCAGGCAGAGAACTTCTTCTTCTTCTTCTTCTTTTTAAAAGACTTTATTTATTTATTTATTTGACAGAGAAAGAGAGCACAAGTGGGGTTGGAGGAGGAGAGGGAGAAGCAGGCTCCTTGCTGAACAGAAAGCTGGGTTTGGGGCTCGATCCCAGGACCATAGGATCATGACCTGGGAGGAAAGCAGATGTGTAACCAACTGTAACCCGGCGCCCTTTAGGCAAAGAACCTCTAATTTGGGATTTTGACTTGGTACCTTTAAGGGTGTATTTTTAAAGGACTGTAGAATCTAGGATGTGGGCAGGTGAAGGAGAACCTGAGGGAGGCAGCCCTCTAGGGCTTCAGGCTAAGATTAGGAGAAAACAAGCTGTACACTGCAGGCTACAGTTACTGCATCCCTTTCAAGCTAGGAACAAACAGTTCCCACTCTATTACCCTTACTGTAATGCTAATGACCTTTTCAGACTTGCTTCAACCTCTCCAGGAGTAGGTGCTTACCCTGGGGCTGCTCCTGAGTCAGTGGGATTATCAGCCTGTGCTAAACCCTCTGCCCAGATCCTCACCTTCAGTTCTTAAAAAAGCCTTAGGAGGTCGGAGGCAGATAAGCTTATCCTGTTTTCCACTGAACAGATAAACAACAGCAAAAAATAAGATAGAGAATGGTGGAATAGCTCAGCCAACACCATGTGTGCTGTTACATCTAGATTTGAACCCAGATCCCCCTGATTCGAAATTGGTAGACCCAACTACTACGTTTTGTTAAAAACTCAAATTCAGCTGAGTAAATTTTAAAGACCTTACTACCTTTATTCAAAGATTCATAAAGCGGGCAGCATCGAATCTAGCGAGTACAAAGAAGCTCTAAAGACATATGCAAGCCAAAAAAATTTATAGGCAGAGGAAGCAGGAATGAGGAAGCTGGACTAGGCAAAAACTGAATTGGTTATTGCAGGATTTGGTTCCTTGCAGGGGAAAAGAGGGGTCCCTCAGGCAGATTACCTATCTAATACTGATCATGTGACCAGCACAGAACAGTTCTGATTGACTGTTTTAAGATTTCATTTCTGGAAGCACCGAAACTGTAATTAAGTCACAGTTCAGTGACAAGGGGCTTAGCAAGAGTGACTCCATTTTGAACCTGTTGTCTCGTTTATTCTTAACAATTTCCCATTCTTCCAAAATACTAATGTTAATTCCAAGTTAGATTTAGGGCATGGATTCTTCTTGGGGCATCTAATACTAGGATTTCTCACTCTTCTAATAGACAACTAGTTTGATTTCAATACAACTTTAGTCAGGTTGTTCTGATAATAAAGATGGGGTTGCACTTATATACCACAGAACAGACGTAGTTTGATTCTACCTTGCTAAGAAAAACTTTTCCCATAAAAAAATTTACTTCTATCTCCACATGAGGTTTGGGTGTCTTTTAAAAATCCCAGTGCTTGGCGGATGCTTCAGATGGAGTCATGTTATCCTCATGTTCAGAATCTACCCTGGGGAACCTCAGAATGCAGGAGGGGAACTCAGAGGTGAGAAAGTACAAAACAAGAGCACTAAAGACACAAATTTATAAATTTATACATTTGAAAAGCCCAGTTTTACGAGGGCTTAATTCAATATTAAATCAAAAAAAGGCAGAATATCTCTGCCTTTCCAAGTCTCATTCCCTGTGTGAGGGGAATAAAAAGTTTTAAATTTTAATTTTGAAATAAATGTGAATATTTACACTAAAGAGTATGACTAAAATAGGCCCATTAAGCCTAGTTGGTAAGAGCTTGAAAGCATGGAAGGAATATCAAGAATTTCCTGTAAATAATGTCTAGCCGACCAGTGTGTACTAGTTAAGGGACGATGGCAAGGGTGTGCTCTGAGCTCATTTTCTAAATTAAGATGCAGAAAACTCCACAGCAAAGTTGCCTGAAAATCAAGTTGAGAGGAAATATAACTATATCCCCCAGCTACTAATAAAATTGTAACTACAATTATTCCTGATGGTTTACAAAACAGTCACAGACTCCTGTATTGTTGCAAAGAGAAGCATTTCATGAGGATAGCAAATCAATCTCTCTGTCCATTAAACCCTTCAGTGAGTGTGATGCCTGTTGTGTTTCCCAACTTTTCAGAAATAAATTTTTACTGTGTGGCTTCGTGCTCTAAATCCTGAGAACATTCCAGGAGATTGGTGGTGTGTTCAGGGGGAGAAGGACAGTTCAAAGAATTCAACAGTTGAGGCAGTTAATAGAGCATGGTTGCTCTTCACAGATTTTACTGTAGGAATAATTGAACTCTGCTATTATTTCTTGTTAAATCCTTCTAACTAGCATTCATGAGGAGATAAAACAAAATGACCTGTCCATTTTTGTATCTTGTGGTTTTTAGCAAAACCGGCATCTGTTCTTAGAGAAGAAACTTGGCTGTGCACACTTTTTTTTTTTCTGAAGACACCCACCCACCCAGCAGTAGAATGAGGAATGCCTGAGTCCTCAATTAAAGCACAACATTGACTACATGTATTTTAATCCATAATAGAGAGTGGGAGAGTGTTTGGGAAGACACTGGGTGAAATCCCACATTGCAGTCATGAAGAGCCCCAGAAATCACCAGGTAATTAACACTTATCTTTATTCTTGTCAAAACACATGGTATTAATAAACTGTATTGGTAGTTCTCAAGTAAATTCATGGTTCTCAAGTAAATTCCACTAAGATTCAAGTGCCCCTTCTCAAGTATTAATTATGCATATTGTAGTATGGGAAGAAATAGGAAATAACTGCAAAATTCCTATGTAAGGTTCTTTGTTTTGGCGGGAGGGTTGTTGTTGTTTTTGCCTAGAAATTTAGCTTGCTTATTTAAAGATATAATAGCTCTGTTAGATTACAGAGAGGAACTGATCCTTCAAGCTTCAAATGAAGTAAAAAAAAATGCTTGAGATTGGACATGTTCACTGAACTTTAAATTTACAAGAGAATTTTGACTGGTTGGGGTCTCAGTCAGCTTGGGCTGCTGTAAAAAAACACCATGGACTGGGGATTCTAACAACAGACAGTTCTTTCTGCTCAGTTCTGGAGGCTGGAAGTCCAAGACCAAAGCACCAGCCTGGCCAGATTCTGGTAGAGCTCTCTTCTTCACTGTCTGAGGGCACCTGCTCACTGTGTCCCACACAAACTCTTCGTGGTGTTACTTGGAGTGTTTGAAAGAATTGACAAAGTTTTATAGAGCAGATGCCTGAACCTGGTGAATGGGACATCTAGAGATGCTGACAAGGTGGAGAAAAGATAATGATGCTGTGGCGGGAAACACCCTGGTTTTCCTATAGTCATAGAGCCTGACATCTGAGTGGAGCCCTAGATGAGAAGAGAGATCGAACATCTCTGTCCCCGGTGTCTCCTTTTTTGTAAACTTACATAGAAAGCCACATTTTCCTCATGTGTGGTATGGCTGTAACTGCATCTACTGAATAAACACAGGGTTAATGACTTTTTTTTGTGATCCAGAAATCTCTCTCTGTCATAACCGACAATGTGGTTGGTCTGAGCACCATTAATCAGAGAGCAGACAGAATTCTTAGGTAATGCAAATGAAGCATATCTTCTCAAAGGAAAAACTATTTGTGCAGCGACAGACCCAGAATTTGGCTAAATGTAGCAGAAAATTGCTAATTATGGTCACGCCCAGTGGTCAGTCCAGCATTAAAATTTTAAAAGATTAATAAGCATAAACAATTATTATGTATGTACTATGTCACCTGCAAATAATTGCTAGATAAAAACAATATCACTTTAGGTAAATGTGTGATCCTTACAAATAACACATGGCAATAATGGCCAGGAGGAGACAGAAAAAAATGAAAGAACACGGTTGATGTTGATGCTCACTCCTTTCTTCTGAACATTTACCCTCCTCATTGCATTTACAATCATGGTAGCAAGTAAACAATGAGGGCAAGTCATTTTCAAATTGTTTAAAAAGCACTTCAGGTTTTAAAATAGGCTTTCTCTTTCAGGCAATGTACTTTCATGGCTATATTTCATGATTCTTTTCCAGGAAAGAGAGGCAAAGCCTAGTAAGAAATATTACATTGAACTGCTTACATGGCTTAAGAAATTTAGTATTATCATCCTAATTTGACACATAGAAGGAGTTTAAACCACGATGAAATATGTTATTGTTATTAGGCTATAAAATGACTTTATAAGCCTATACATGACTATAAAAAAACTAACTTCTTTCAACATTATAATTTCTGAAATCAAATAAAACCTTTCTAATTAAAGATAAGAAAGGTCACATTCAGCAAATGAGAATTGGGGAGTTTGCTATAACAACAAAATATATTCTCTTATATCAGATTGAAATAAATATTCGCAGGGAATTTCAGGAGCACGAAAGGCTAAATGGATATGTTTAAAAATGTTTACATTAGTATCATTATTTAAATGGCTGTAGAGTTGATGCACATCACATTAGCTTCAGGTGTACAACATAATGATTCCACAACTCGACGTCTTACACTGGGCTCCCAAGTAAGGTTCCCACACGTCAGCATACAGCACTACTGACTCTCTGCCCTATGCTGTTCATCCCCGTGTACTCATTCCCTAACTGGAAGCCTGGACCTCCCATTCCCTTTCAACCATTTTGCCCATCTCTCTTCCCTCCCTCTGGCAATCATTAGTTTGTTCCCTGTTAGGAGTCTGTTTCTGCTTTTTGTTTTGTTTTTTAGATTCCACATGTAAGTGAAATCATACAGTGTTTGTCCTTCCTTAACTTACTTCATTTAGCATAATACCCTCTAGGTCCATCCACATTGTCACAAATGGCAAAATCTCAATGGTTTTATGGCTGAGTGATATTCCAGTGTGTGTGTGTGTGTGTGCGTGCGCACGTGCCACATCTTCTTTATCCATTCATCTATCCAGGGACATTTGGGTTGTTTCCATAATTAAGCTATCATAAATAATGTTGCAAGAGACATAGGGGTGAATATACCTTTTGAATTAGTGTTTTTCTTTTCTTTGGGTAAATACCTAGTTACACTAGTATCTTTTTAAAAGCATCCTACACATACTAGCTTATCAATGTATTAAGAACATATTACCTCATATAATTTTATTGCAGAGATTTGTAATGCTTTATGTTCTGACCTGTATTAGAAACGATTTGATTGTATAACAATTACCTACCATCTTCAGTGCACATGCTTCCTTTACTTGGTAACAATTGTTCCCTAAGAAACCCTAGCATTGCATAGAATTTTTGTCACAAATTTTATCCTGTTATTATTTTAATACTAAGTTTTATTTTAAAATATTAAACATAAAATGAACGGAATCATTTTGAAAAAACCCTGTGTCACGAGTAGCGGGGGAATAAAATGAACACATTTCTTTTGGTATGTAAGCCTTTCTTGATATTCCTTTGCATTTTATTACTACACAAAAGTTTTGATGGTAGACAAAGAAAAATTGAGGAGATAAGAAACGTCTTTGTATATAGACCTTTCACTGCCCATTTCTGCCTCCAGCCTGGTTCCGGTTGTTCAGATTACTCTTGAACTGATCCCCTCCAAACCTGCCATCATTACTTCTTCCATGAAACTAAGAACATGCATGGTAAACAGAAGCAGTTCATGTAAAAGTCTTTTATGCTTCCCAAGAGTTAGATAACTGGAAATTTGCCCGATGTCTTCTCCTTTTAAACAACTTCTAGGCTCAAGTGTGTGTTGATGTTCACCTGGTCCTGCTAGTGCCCCCCAAACCCTTTGATTCTGATTTGCCTGCCACCTGGTTTGCTGGTTAAGTGTTCTGAACCTGAAGCTCCTCAAGCTACAATAAATTGTTTTTTTAAAAGATGTTTCTGTAGACTACAAACATGTATATAATTAAGTGTAATTTAAAGCTTCTCACCATTTGGCTATCTTTACCTATCTTTACACCTGGTAATGCTGGCCTTCACCCAGCCTTAGGGAAAACATTTGACCCTATGTTCCTCCTGTTCTTTAGAACCTTAATGTTTTGCAAACTCTAATATGCATACAAATCATCTAGAGAATGCACCTTGTTAAATCATCTAGTTAAAATGCAAATTCTAATTAAGTAGAACTGGGGAAAAGGCTGAGCTTCTGAATTTCTAACTTGCTCCCAGGTGATGTCTATCCTGCTGGCCCACGGATCACGCTTTTAGTAGCAAGCCTTAGAACAGCGTTCTCAACATGTGGTCCGCGATCACCAGCAGCAGTAGCAGCAGCACCAGAGAACTCCTTTGAACTCCAAATTGTCAAAGTACATGAGATTTACAGAATCAGAAATTGTGGGCGTGGGGCCCAGCAACATGTATTTTAATAGATCCTCCAGGTGATTCTGATGCATTCTGTAGTTTGAGAATTTCTGGCTTAGAGTATTATATATTAAAATGTTTCTTAGACACCAAGTCACTAGACACAAGATGTTGAATATCACAGTAAAACCCATTTTGCACAGCGTGAAATTAAAATATGCCTTGTATTCAAACAGTAGACTACAGTGTGGAACAGATAAAAATAATCCGCAATCTTCCTTTGTTTTTTTTAAGATTTTATTTATTTACTTTAGAGATAGGGAGAGATATGAGAAAGAGAGAGAGAGAGAGACTGACCAAGTTGGGGGAGGAACAGAGGGAGAAGGGCAAGCACACTCTGTGCTAGCACAGAGCCCAACATGGGGTTTGATCCCAGGACCCTGAGATCATGACCTGAGCTGAAATCCAGACTCAAATGCTTAACTGACTGAGCCACCCAGACGCCCCTTCATTTTCTTTTTTAAAATTTTAAAATATTCTTTTACAGTCACTATGCTATACATTACACCCCCGTGACTATGTTGGATATATTTTTGTATGACCACCTTAAATGTCTCTTTCTGGTGTGGGTACAGGATTATTTTGTAACTGGAAACTTGTGCTCCTTGATTACTTTCAATTGTCACTTTCCTTATGGAGAGTTGATAGGTGAAAGTTAATTTGCTCCCATGTTATGAAAATAGACCAAGGTATTCAAGAATCATTCCACACAAACATGTTATAAGGCATCTAACTGAGAAATAACAGAATACACCACCCCAAAATATGACATTTTGGCATGTGCATTTAATTTGAAGACAACCAAGGCCAACAGACTCACAGAACTGCTTACCTTCCCCTAACTGTCTAAAAGAATTTAGACAGAGGGCCTTTACCAGGAGAAAGCTAATGCCAAAGATAGCCTTTTATCAGAAAGAGTTACCTGCATGACATGGCAAACATATTCTTACCAAACATTTGCTCTACTCATCTTCCTGTGACTTCTTTTCTTCCCCTTTGAAACCCAAGAATCTTGGATTACCCAGTTCCCCTTAGCTCAGCATGGCCTATAAGGCTGCGCTGCTGATAATCTTTGAGTCTCATGTCTCTGGGGCTCCCTTACACATAAAATTTGTTTTTCTCCTGTTAATCTGTTTTATTTCTATCTAATTACTCCACAAGCCTAAGAACCTAGAAGGGATAAACTGAAAAGTCTTCCATCCCAACATACGCAATGGAATGTCCACTGTTTCAACCACTAGGGTACGATGGCAATCCAAACTGACAAAATACATTCTTGTGCTCATGATATTGTGTGTAGACACAAAATAAATAACTATTTGATAATATATGTTCTGTATGGATATGTATAATGCCATATATAAAGATGATATTAGAAAACTGTAATCACAGGAAAAATCAAGATGGGACAAATTAGAATAATTAGAATAATATTTTAAATGTAGGAGTAGGGAAGACCTCACTGAGAAAGTCACTTTTAACAAAGACTTGAAGAAAGTAATAAGGGAATCATATAGATATGAAAGGTGCAAGGAAAATAATCCAAAACTGAAACAATAATCAGTGGAAAGGCCCTAAGGCAAGAAAATGTCATGTGTATTCAAGAAATAGCATGGAAACCAATATGGCTGGTGTGGATGGAACAAAAGCAGAGGCACTGGGAATGAGGTCAAGGTGGTAATCCAGCAGTGAATCAATGGGAGTCTGGAAGGCCATAGAAATTTGGGGTCTTACTCTTATGAAAATAAACAAAGATGACCCTAAGGTAAGAACAGGCAAGGGTGATATATTCAGAGTTTGCTATAACAAAGGAATCAGTCACCATCACTTGCATTTAGCAGAGACCCAAAGGTAGTCAGGGAAGTAGGAAAACTTTACAGTAAAAAAAGAGAGAGAGAGAGAGAGAGAGAGAAATCTTCAGATAGTGATTGGATCGGAGGATGTTGGCCAGATGTGGGCTAACTAGGAGCAGGACACCTTATGTAATTGGTTTGGAGACCTTGTTTGGCTCTTCCTGGTTGGCCCTGAGTTGGAATCAGGGGTAGTGGCAAGTGTAAAAAAGAAAAGAGAGAAAGAGAGAAATTTTCAATGCTTGACCAAGTCCAGACCATTCTGAACCAATTGCTGCAGAGGTTGCGGTATGGATTCCTGGACAGGTTACTGCAAAATTTGTGGTTCATTATCCCTGCCTAGTTGCTGCAGAGGTTGGAGGTCAAAGTTCTATCATCATATCTATTTTTATATTATCATATCAAAGTTGGAGGTCATTGTCCTTTTATATACTCAATCTCTCACTTTGAGAGAATGGAGAGATGTCGTGAGGTTATGAACAAAGAGAGTTGTAATTTGATTTATACACTAAAATGATCATTCTGGTGCTTATTTGGAAAATAGATGATAGGGAGGCAAGGACAGAAGCAGAGAAACCTGTTTGGAGGTCTTTATAATAACCCAGGCAAGATGTGATTCTTACTGGAATTCCGAACTATCATTGGTGGAGGTGTGAGAAATAGTCTACTCCAGAGCACTGACAGGATTTGCTGACACACTGAACATGAGGTCTGAGAAAGAGAGGAGTCAAGAGTGACTACAAAGACTTTAGCTTGAAAAGGTGGAAAAAAATGGAAGTGCCATCAACTGAAGGAGAATACTGTGTGGAATAGGTTAGGGCAGGGAAGAGATAAAGTTCAGTGTTGGACACATTAGGTTTAAAATGTTTCCAGAGCATTCAAGTAAACATGTTAAGTAGGGAGCTGGATAAAAAGAGTTCAGGATAGAAGTCTGGATGGCATGTAAACTTGGGAAGTGTCAATACAGAGGTTGTATTTATTTATTTTTTAAAGATTTATTTATTTTAGAGAGAGTAGGGGGGAGGGCCAAGGAAGAGGGAGAGGAAATCTTAACCAGACTCTGTTGAGCAGAGGAGCCTGATGTAGGGCTTGATCTCATGACCCTGAGATCACCACCTGAGCTGAAACCAAGAGTGCAATGCTTAACTGACTGCACCACCGAGGTGCCCCAAATGGTTGTATTTAAATCTATGACTGGGTTGGACTTCTAAGGAAATGAGTGTAGTTATAGAAGAGGACCAAGGACTGAGCCTCTGAGTGACCCACAATAAGAGATCAGGGCAATGAAGCAGAAGTAGCAAGGAACAGTCAAGTAGGGAGAAAACCATGAGACTGAGGTGTCCTGGAAACCAAAAGGAAGAACGGCCAACTACACCACATGTTGCTCCTTTTCTAGGGAACATGAACTTGACATGAACATGACTTGACATGTTCTTGAACATGACTTGACAACAGGTTAGTAATATGAGGGTCCAAGGGAAGAGCAGCTTCAGTGGAGTGAAGGGGGAAAATGTTGACAGGAGAAGTTTTGAGAAAATTTACAAGAAAAAATAATAATCATAAAAATAAGAATTTTTTAAAGAATTTTTTTGATAATTTGAGTATAACTGGAATTTTTAAAAAATGAAATCTGCTACTCTCTGACTTTTAACTGGAAATTAGTCAATCATATTTAGTATAATTTTTGATCTTTTAGACATGTTTCTGTCATATTAATTTGTGTTGTTTTTTTAAAAAAAAATTTATTTGAGAGAGGGAGAGAGAAACAGAGCATGAATGGAGGGAGTGGCAGAGGGAGAGGGAGAAACAGACTCCCCGATAAGCAAGAAGCCTGATTCTGGGCTTGATCCAAGGACACTGAGATCATGACCTGAGCTGAAGGCAGATGCTTAAATGACTGAGCCACCCAGGTGCCCCAATTTATGTTTTATATTATTGAGAGAAATTATAACTTGTTGGTTGGTTGATAAGAATAAATTAATAGGAGCACCTGGGTGGCTCAGTGGGTTAAGCCTCTGCCTTTGGCTTGGGTCTGATCTCAGGGTCTTGGGATCGAGCCAGCATTGGGCTCTCTGCTCAGTGGGGAGCCTGCCTGCCCCCCCCACCTGCTGCTCTGCCTACTTGTGATCTCTCTCTCTGTCAAATAAATTTTTTAAAAAAGAATTAATAGAGAAAAACTGATTTTGCAAGAGATGGGAGACTCAGTGGAGCAATGTGCTTGAGCATCTGAGAGGCATGGGGGCCGGTGCACACTGAAAAGTCATCCTAGACATGAGCTCTGGTGAACACTGGGTGAGAGGAGCACTGAACCAGGTTTGAGGAAAGAGGAAAAAGTGTGGAAGTATCATTTAAGAGAATAGACCAGTGAACAGCTTGGGAAATTCAGCATGGTTGTTTTGAGGCATTAGGACTCATTGTTTATGATAATTGTAGTAGTAAGTGTAAGCAGATGCCTCTAACAAACAAATCCCAAGCCTCAGAGGCTAATAAAGGTTTTTTTATTTCCCTCTACTCTGTTACATTCCAGAAAAGTTTGAGAGGAAGAGGTTCTCTGTTCCACACAGTCTTTTTTTTTTTTTTTTAAGATTTTATTTATTAATTTGACAGAGAGAGATCACAAGTAGACGGAGAGGCAGCCAGAGAGAGAGAGAGGGAAGCAGGCTCTCTGCTGAGCAGAGAGCCCGATGCGGGACTCGATCCCACGACTCTGAGATCATGACCTAAGCCGAAGGCAGCGGCTTAACCCACTGAGCCACCCAGGCGCCCCCACACAGTCTTTTCATTGAGCATTTCCACCCCCTCCCTCCCAACCCACTGCCTAAATTCAAATTTCTCCATTAAAATTTCTACATGGACCTGATAAAGATAGGGAGAAAGAAAGAAAGAAAGAAAGAAAGAAAGAAAGAGGAAGGGAGGAAAGGAGGGGGGGAGGGACAATTTCTCAGGTTTTTAGGGGTCATACCTCACTTCTGCCCACATTTCACTGGTGGGACCTAAGTTCTAGGGATCCTGCCAGCTGCGAAGGAGATCAGGAGATGTGGTTAAGCTAAGTGTCCAGAAGGAAGAGGAAACTGACTCTGGTGAAGACACTGAAGTGTAGGCTCTAGACGTGAATTTAGAGTGACACAAGACAGCGTGGTTGTGTTTTTTCCAAACACATTCAGCTGCACGGATGGTGTAAAACACAGATGTAGTGTTGGATTTGACCAAGATGGGGTTTGCAGGGCAAACACAAAGAAGCAGGTGAGAAGCACGGAAGGAAAGCATGTGAAAAGTCATAGAACTATTATCATTGACCTTTGAATTTAATTTGAAAAAGAAGGCACATGAGGAGGGAAACCAGAGGAAGTAAACAGGTGGCATGGATTTCTTTAAAAAACCATATAGTTTTTTGAAGATGTGGTAAAGGTTAGAAAAATTATCCGTTGTTAATTACGTTTTCAAGTTTCACTGAGGGCTGTCACATTTATCTGAAGAGCAAAAGTCTGCATAAAATGGCAGAGCTATTCTCCAGTTACTGATTTCAGCAAGATTAAAAATAGAAGGAAAAAAAACCCAGTAATAGGTATTTGAAGAACAGAGGATTTTATGTTCTCTTTGATGATGATCCATTAAAATATTTTGCCCATGGTTTCTTATTGACTTAATTTGCATTCCTTTTATTCTCCAAAGAAATAGGACTCAGGATGCAAGACTACTTTTATTGGTTTTCTTGTCAAGGTTTTGGGAACATCCAACTTAGATGCAAAGTTTTAATTGTGTTGTCAGCAGGCATTAAAGTGCATCTTAAATTGAAACACATTTGCTGCCATGAATATAAAGCTTATAAACAAATAAGTATTCAATGTAAAATTATCTGAGTTTTTACATCAAGTGGATTGTAGACTAAAAGTTTCAAAAGAATCACATACAGTAAATATTTATAGAGTGTTGTGGAGAAATTCTGGAGACCTGGTTGTATGTATTAACTGTTTCTATAGGAATCAAAATCTGAAGGATATGATATTGTATACATTGATACAACTACTACTAATGCAATTTTGAAAAACTGTGCTTGATTCTAATATGTCCACTTTTTTGTTAAAGAAACAGCTTCAGAGATAACAATAGGTAGATTTGTGACTGCTATAAAAACATGGCCAGGTTCTAGTTACGTCACAGACTTCCTCTATCTCAATGAGTTTCTTACTGAGAAAATACACATACTCCAGGCCATCCACACCTCAGTAGTGACCACTGGCCCCAACAAGGGCAACTTATTAGGTAAGAGAGAACAGTGGATGCTCAAATCACTCCCAGTGGCAGAAAACAAACAGACAGCTATGGCTAGAAGTATATGAATGGTGATATTTAAAATATGCTTGCCTTGGGGCGCCTGGGTGGCTCAGTGGGTTAAAGTCTCTGCCTTTACCTGGGGTTGTGATCCCAGGGTCCTGGGATCAAGCTCCAGTCGAATCAGGATCTCTGCTCAGCAGGGTGCCTGCTTCCTCCTCTCTCTCTCTGCCTCTCTGCCTAGTTGTGATCTCTGTCTGTCAAATAAATAAATAAAATCTTTAAAAAAAAGTTTGCCTTATCCCATTGATTCTAATATCCCATGAAAGTAAGATGGACTGTGAATTTCAGTCATGCTAAAAAAAAAAAAAATGCTACCATTAATGCAGGACACAATTTTTTCAATCACAGAATTTATATTTTATACTTGCTGGAAGAGTTTGCTTAGATTTAGAAGCTGTACACCAACCAAAAGAACATGTAATGGAACTAGATTGGTTAAAATGTTCCTGAAAGTTCTTGCAATTTGGATCCTGAGTCATCTGAAATAGCTTTCAACTTAAGGTAACTAAGTCCTCTGCACCATTAAGAGTATTGGTGATACAGCACTTACTAAAAAAAAAAAAGGAAACTGAAAAACAAAATATATCACTTCTATCTGGGGTTTTCCTCTGAGCCTCTGATGCCATCCTACAAATTCTCATGCTTTCTTTCCTGAGCTTACTAGAATGCATCAGATAAGAGCAACCACCTTACAACTATTTTCTTGCTGGCATAAATTGAAAAATGCTATAAATTTGAAGGCATATTTTAATGTTTACATTAAAAGTGATGTCAACCAAGTGGCCGGTTAGCTCAGTTGGTTAGAGCATGGTACTGATAAAAATGATGTCAAACATAAAAATGTAAATGACTGAAATGTAAAAGTTACATGTTTCTTAGAATCTATGAAATATGATACGTGGGAATCCTCTTCACTTGACAAGTTTATATTGGGTACCTAGTATCTATACATTCCTCGGACTGATCAACACAGCTTATTGCATGATATGAGACTTTACCTTTTAGACTTTCAGCATTTTTCTTTGGTCCTTCAACATTAATGAGATCAAAGCAGAATGTTAAGGCAGTATAAGGAAGTGTGAAGAGTACAATCTCTCTGGAGCTAGACGACGTGGGTCTAAAACCTGGTCCTGCTATTATTCTTTTTGTGACTTTGAGCAAGTTACTTAACCTCTCTGTGCCTCAGTTCCCTCGTAATAATAGTATCTACCTCACTGGATTCTTGTGAGGACTACTGAGATAGTAAACATAAAATAATTAGAACAGTGCCTAGACATAGAAGGCTTCCGTATTTAGTCCTACGTTAGAAAACTATGCATATATTGCCTAGAAATTTGGGACTTTTTAAGTGCATTTACTTATCATTTTTACTTAGTCTAATAGACCATCAGCAGGTACCTCATGCTAGAATTAAGGGATTAAGAACTCAATTTAATTTTTGACTGACTTGTAGTTATGTTTAGTCTTTCTCTGACAAAATGTGTGATATTCCTATCAAGTTCCATGATAAAAACAAACAAACAAACAAACATACAAAAAAACCTTTCTTTTAGAAGGATGTGGAGACAAGCTGACCAAAATAAATTAATTTTTTAATTTTTGACCCTTTGCAAGAACAAATTTAAGTATGAGTTGTAAATTGAAGAAGTGAGAAAGATGTAGTTTTCAATTTACAAAATGTAAATATAGATATCTCGTTTTAACCACCTCCAGGCAATTTACTGGTAGGAAATATGCATTTTGATTCAACAGTTGGTTTATTTTTAGGGCATTTTGGTTACTGACACACTTTAAGGAATTTGAATTTTTTCAAGTCCATAAATATCTATTTGCCCAGAAGTTAAATGAAAAATTTGCATTTATGTTAACACACAAATACATAATATGTCCTTATTGTTTGCTCATTTCAATTATCTAAAGAGTTGCCTTAAGCAAAATCTTTCCCTTGAGCAAACCAAAGATCTCAGATGGCCTCTGCAATTAAAGATTGATCAATGTTAAGTATTAACAAATAATTGTACAAAAATATTCATGAATACCTAGAGATATGCTGAAAGGCCAGAGGCCCAGAATTCAAGTAGGCAGAGAATGCAGAGACTATGTACTTAATAATAACAGTCAAGTTAGCTTTGTGCAAAATGTTACTAAGTATTAGTATGAGAAAATATATGTTGCTTATCCACAGATTGCTTCTCATTTAATTGCTAAGAAAATACATCAAGAAACAAGTAAGATGCACACAAACACACAAATTAAATGCTGTAATAATTGAAGCACAATTAATACAGGTAATGTGACCATGATCTAGTATAAAAAGGTATTAATTGAACAATAATCTTTGGAAGTGACTGTGAACCTTCAAGGGAGGTAGCACCCAGGAGGTGGATCAGGAAGATGAATAAAGTGTTAGTAAAGAGATGATGGAAGGGAAGTCTGATACGGGGAGAGCAAGAGCAAATCCATGGACATAACCATGAAAGGCCTTGGGGGCTGGGTAGGGAGAGATAGTAAGGAAATCAGCAGGATGATCAGATGGAGTTTCTGGAGGAAATAATAATAAATACTATTTAGTACAGTTGACCCTCGAACAACATGAGTCTGAACTGTGTAGGTCCACATATACATGGATTTTTAAATGGTATAGTACTGTAAGTGTATTCTCTACTTCATGATTTTCTTTTCGTTTTTAACCCATCTCCCCCTTCCCTCTGACAACCACCAGTTCGTTCTCTATACGTAAGAATGTTTGTCTCTTTTTCATCATTGGTTTTTCTCCTAAACATCCACACGAGTGAAATTATATGTATTTGTCTTTCTCTGACTGACTTATTTCACTTATTTTCTACTCCATCTATATTGCAAATAGCAAATATTATTTTTAGGTATTCTCTACCCTCAATGTGGGGCTCGAACTTACAACCCTGAGATCAAAATTCATATGCTCTACTGACTGAGCCAGCCCAGCACCAATAGGTGCCAAGTAAACATTTTTTACAGCTGAGTAAACCTTACGATTTTCTTAATAACATTTTCCTTTCTCTAGTTTTACTTAATTGTGAGAATATGTACCAAATACAAAATATGTGTTAATCAACTGTTTATGGTTATTGGTAAGGCTTCTAGTCAACAGTAAGCTATTAGTAATTCAGTTTTTATGGAGTCAAAAGTTATATGTGGATTTTCAACTGCACAGGATTGGCACCCTTAACCACTGTGTTGTTCAAGGGTAAACTATATTAAAGATTAAGTCAAAATTCAAAGATCCTTAAAAGAGGTAAATGTGTTTTCACTAAGTATAGTACACTATTAGGAACTATTATAACTATTATAATTTTTGAATGGGGTAGCCACATGAAAAAGTGAAAAGCTGGTTTGAAGAGAATTGTATAAGAGAAACTCTAGCAAGGGAAGGAGAGGCATAGGAAGAACAACTAGAACTGGGAACAGAAGACTCTGTCAGCAGTCTCTGCAAGATAATCTACACCTGATCCAGGGGTAATGTTAGACAGAGTTGTGCTTTTTCAAGATTCAGCAAATTCCACTTCTTTTGGCACCCTGCCTCTCTATTTCTCATCCTTTGAGCAATGAGTTCGAATTTCTTGACTCAGGTAAATTCCACCTCAGTCTTTATTAATGAACTTGGTAGACAGCATCACTAAATGTTT
Organism: Mustela nigripes; assembly: GCF_022355385.1. Lineage (NCBI taxonomy): Eukaryota > Metazoa > Chordata > Mammalia > Carnivora > Mustelidae > Mustela > Mustela nigripes. Next base: position 21,420,666 of record NC_081574.1, read on the forward strand.
TCTAAAAATGAGTGCTACAAATTATAAAATAGCAAGCTTAGCATTGTTTCTGGGGAAAATTCCAGAAAAAATTGCCTTATAGCACTTAACGTGCAAGAAGCGCTAATACAGGCCTATAAATAGCAGATCACGAGGCAACCTCATTGCCTCTTCCGTAAAATTTTTCAGAAGAGGAAGAAGTGTAGATATTTTGAATCTAAATTTCAGTGAGGCAGTTTACCCAGTGTATCTGGTGAACTTTCAACATCAACAGCCGTTAGGATGAGGGACTGCTTTTCCCCGGTTAGCAGCCATCTTTGGACAAAGATAACCTAAAAGGAATTCTCTAGGGTCTTTTACAAGGTTCAGTCTTTGGCTGTACCCTAGTTTATGAGTCAGATTCCTAAATTATCTCAACAGATCTAGATAATGGAGAGAATTGAAGAGGAGCTTTCAGAGAGGTAACAGACAGTCTTATTCTTTGATTTGGGCCACCCATTATATAAGCACATACTTGAATACTGAGGATATAACAGACAGAATAGCAATACATGCATTTTAACTATTCTCCTGAGAACAAATGCCCAATTTATGTCATTGGATACAGTAATGATACTCATTGTGAAAACTCGGGTAATGAAACGAGAAGGGAGATACTATGGGACAAGTTAGATCTTTGAAACACCCTGGCGTAGGCAGCCCTCAGCAAGGAGTCCTGGGTGCGACCTCTTCTATCCTAAAGGATAGTGCAGTTTTCTGGTGCCACCTATTGGGAAACTTAATTTAAATGGTGATTTCCCCCCCAAATGACAGTTCATTCAGTACAACTCTTAGGCCAAGGCTTTTATCCACATTTTAACCTGTAGTAACTGGGAACATAACATACTTATTCACAAACTCACAATTCAGAGCTTTCCCAACAACTAAAAGCCCTCATGGAGTAGCTGGCTGTAACTCAGTGCCATTCAAATGATATATAAGTGAGCTACAATCATAGTTTAGAATGAGTTTGTGGTTACAGCAGAATTGGAGATTTACAGTACCTAATGCCACTAGCTCTCTAAAGTTACACATGAAAGGGAAAAAGGAAATTTTTTATTTCTATTTTTGTACCTCCAAAATATCTTCCTCTTCTATTTTATTGGAGAATGAAGTCTAACATGTGAAGGACAGAAACTGAAGTTCCCAATTAGTATTTTAGAACTTGCTGTTACAAGAAACATAGTAAATTCAGCAGTAATTCCCATAGTAACGTCATCATTAGTCGTAAGGGACCACCACTCACTGCTGACTACTCCTGTTAGTGAAAGCACAGAATCTCTCTCTTTTAAGCACTCTGTCAGGTTTTTTCCTATTTGCTATTGGAAGCATGAGGTAGTGGAGGAAGTGCAACCATGAAAACATTCATCAGGACTTAGGTTGTTCGTCGTAAGTGTAACTGTCCCGCCTATTCTCTCCACCAAGTCAGCACCTTGGTTTCTGTACAACCAGAGAACAAAGAAATTAAATCTTGTAATGTACATGCCCAAAGGACACCTTGGAAGTAATGTACATTTCCATGACACCTATACTACAGTTTTCAGGGTCACACTAAGATAGGACAGAAATATGATAGATTCAGCAAACACAAAAGAGAGGTGAAAGAAAATACAAGCAGAAAATATACTCATTTTATGCTCCAAACGGCCTATAGATAATTAGTCAACATTCACTGAGCCCTATCATATGGAAAGTATTTGTATTAGCCATGACTAAATACAAATGCACACAAAACACAAATGAACCAAAACATGAAAAGCAAACATCACAAACTACTGTGTCTGTGTTTCTGTTATCATGTGATGTCCTTTCTTTTTCTTAGGTTGTTGGCATATGTTAATTTATTGGGGTAAATAATTCTTATCTATTTCACTTAAATGTGATATTATATTTTTTGAAATCCTGGTAAGATGAACTATTTCATTCACTGACTCATTAAACATTTACTGAGCATCTTCCACAGGTACTGTTTATTAATAGTAAGAATAATAATAACAATCATTTCTCAGATACTTTTTATATACCAGACATTGGCTAAGTTTATTACCTTATCTATTCCTTATGAGATCGTCTACGAAGGAAATATTGTTATCTGAATTTTATCGATGAAGAAATGGAAGCCGAGAGAGGTGAAATAACTTGCTTAACACTTCATAGCCAGGTTCAGATCTCTCAAAGACCAAAGTACTGGTTCCTATCCCATACACTGTGCTTTCTTCTATTGATTACACTAGTATATTTTATGTATATAGTACATGTGTATATACTATACATATAATATGCAAGCATGTAAATATACATATATATTATACCCCCAAGGAAAATTATTGCTGTTTTAAATTACAAATAAGAAATAGTAGTTTTCTTTCCACATTTTATGTATCAAATATATAAAGCTGAAAATTTATTTTAACCAAAATCATATTTATTTTAAAGTTTATAATAAAGAAACATTCATTCATTTATTTGAAAATGCTCACTACAAAAATGTATAAAACCCATCCCTTTGATCAAACCATACAACATAGAGGCAAACAAGAAGAGCAAACTTTTAACTGGTTGTGGGCAGATAGGCTGCAAAGAGAGGATCTTAAAATTAAATGATATTGACTTTTAATATAGGAGAGCGATATCCTTTCTTGAAATGTGTTCTGCTTCTGGCATTTTAGTTTTGGCTCTTTTCCCAAATTTCTTTAGGATACCCTTCAATGATAAAGAATTTGGTTCTGTATCTGGATTTCTCATTTCTTAGATCGCTGGTTCTTAAGTGTGGTCCCAGGAGCAGCAGTTGCAGTATCATCTGTGAACTCGTCAGACTTGTGAATTCTCAAGCTGCCATCCACAACCCCCTGAATCAGAAGCTCTCAGGTGTACCTAGCAATCTGTGTTTTATCAAGCTTCCCAAGTGATTCTAAATAAATGCTAATGTTTGAGAACCACTGCCTTATAGGAATAGCAAAGGCTAGAAAATAAGGAACCTACAAAAGATGAAATTTTAAACTATGTTAATCCCCAGCAGGACAAACCAAAGATTTTATAGTATGTTAATACCTATAAATTTATCATCAGAGAATGAATAAAATAAAGTTTATTCCCTCATATCACGATTAAAAGCACACAGTAAATAGTGTCATATAACTAATTGTACAAAAAATACTCATGAATATCTTGGGATGTACTGAAAACCCAATGGCTTATGGTTCAAGTATTTGAGTGTCTATTGCATATTCAATGCTAATGATAAAGTTATGTCTGTACTAAGTGCTCCTTAGCATAAGAGAAATATGAGAAACACTGGCTATCCATAAAATGCTTAGAAGCTAGTTGATGGTAAGATGAATATATGAAACAAACAAGATCATACTATATATATATATATATACAAATACATAAAATGCTGCTGTAATTAGAAGACTACTGATGTATACTATTTGATAATAAGATGATATATAAAAAGATATTAATCATATGACAAATGTTAGTAAATGCTTAACTCAAAAAAAAAAAAAAAAAAAGAAAAGAAAAACTTTCACCAGAAGAGAGATTATATAAACTGAGACAACAAGGAAAGTATTACACAGGAGGAAGAACTGGTACAATGTCTTTGGGCTTCAAGGAAACTGAAAAATGGCTAGAAAGTGGAAGGGAATTCTAACAGGGTAAAGAGCAGAGTGAATTCTTGGACAAGGTCATAGAGGATTTATGGGTGTGGGATGGGGAAAAAGTATAAAAAAGGAGTGTAAAAAAGCAAGCAGATGAATTAGATGAGTTTTATGGAGGAAAATCAGGAAAAAATCCAGTATTGAATGGGCAGAACAAAGCCAGATTTTAGAGACTGCATTTTTACTAGATGCAAGAAGCAAATAGAATCTATGGTGAAATCTTCACTATCATGGTGAACATTCTGTTTTGTTTTGGAGTTCAAATCAACAGCAATCTGTAGGAGAGATTCAAGTTGGGGGGGGGAAGGCACATAAAACAACAAGGAGGCAACTTGCAAGATCCTTGGATCCATTTTTCATCAGTAGTCTTAGGGTTAGCACCTGGGTGGCTCAGTGGGTTAAGCCTCCTCCTTTGGCTCAGATCATGATCTCAGGGTCCTGGGATCGAGCCCCACATTGGGCTCTCTGCTCAGCAGGGAGTCTGCTTCCCCCTTTCTCTCTCTGCCTGCCTCTCTGACTACTTGTGAACTCTTGTCAAATAAATAAATAAAATTTTTAAAAAATGGGCAGTGAACCTGAATAGACATTTTCCCAAAGAAGACATACAAAGGGCCAAAAGGCATATGAAAAGATGCTAATACCACTAACTAGCAGGGAAATGTAATTCAAAACCACAACGACGCATATCCTCTCAGCTGTTAGAATGGCTACCATGAAAAAGACAAGAAATAACAAGTGTTGGTGAATTTGTAGAATCAAGGGAACCCTTGTGCACTACTGGTGGGAATGTAAATTGGTACAGCCACTGTGGAAAACAGTAGAAGTACATCATGATCCAGCAATCTCACTTTTGGTATATGTCCAAAGGAAATGAAGTCAGGATCTTGAAGAGGTATCTTTGCTCCCGTGTTCATTTCAGCATTATTCACAACAGCCAAGTTTGGGAAACAAGCTATTGTCCATGAATATATGAATGGATAAAGAAGATGTGGTAGATATATATATATACAATAGAATATTATTCATCTATGAGAAGGAAGGAAATCCTGACATTTGAGACACAGATGCACCTTGAGGGCATCATGTTAAGTGAAATAAGTCAGAGAAAGATAAACACTGTACAATCTCACTTACATAGAGAAATAATAACAATAAAAGAAGAACATAGTAATAGTGAGTAGAATGACAGTTGTCGGGGGGCATAGGAAATGTGGGGATGTGGTCAAATGGTATGAACTTTTAGTAACAAGATGAATAAGTTTTGGGGATCTGATACACAGCAGAGTGACTGGAGTGAATAAGACCATTTATACAACTGAATATAGTTGAGAGTAAATCTTAAATTTTCTCACCAGACACAAACTCAAAAGATAATTATGGAAGTGTTAGGTATAGCTCTATGTAATCATTTCACAATATCTAAGTGTATCAATCATTATGTTGTACACCTTACATATTGTTTATAGCTAAAAAGGTTGAAAAAACAGATAATGGAAAATTCACTGATGTTATAGCAATATAGGAGAACTAGGAAAATGCAGTATCATAGAAAGGGTGAGATTATAATATTTTGAGAAAGGGATGCTAGTCCGCAATATTTAATGTATTAAGATGCCAAGGAGGTTATGGCATTGATTTAAGTCCACTGTATGTCAGCACTATTCTAAGAAACCTGCATTCCTGGGGCACCTGGGTGGCTTAGTTAAGCAGCTGACTCGATTTCAGCTTAGGTCATGAACTCATGGTCCCGGGATCAAGACCCATGTGGGCTCTATGCTCAGCAGGGAGTCTGCTTGAGGATTCTCTCTCCCTCTCCCCAACCCTCCTCCCCCACTTATGTGTGGGCATGCTCTCTCTCTCTAAAATAAATAAATCTTATATAAAAAAGGAAATTTGCATTCCTCATTGAATCCACATAACAACTCAAATAAGTGTGTGTAATCATTTTTTGACTTGAATAGGATGCTTGGAGCAATTAAATAATTCACCCAGAGTACATCACCTAGTAACTGGAAGGTTTGGGGACTCAAATTCTTGGTTTTTTTGCCTTTAAATCCATGTTACTGGAATGACTACATTTTTTAATATACTTTTTAAGGAAATGAACATGGCTAACATGTCAGGCATGAAGTTGCCCAGCTGTAGAAACTATAGTCTTCAGACAGTCTTAAACTGTCAGCTTTTTCAAGGTCTTGTCAGCACAAAGAGCTGCCTCCCTGAGGTCATGTCTTTTCACTGATCTAGATGGAGTGGGGTGTGTGGATTGTGGAATATAAGCCCAGTGTGGAAACTCTCAGAGCCAACACTCTGGAAAGCTCTGTGTTGTTGGGACAAACTTTGCGGGGCCTCTCCCATCATTTGCCTCCTTCCTCTCCACTCTGGCTTCCTCCAACTCTCTTTCCCAGGTGTTGATCCCTAATAAAGATCTTGCCCCCAAACTCCATCTCAGAGTCTTCTTCCAGAGGATTTGAATTGTGAAAGCGAATTGAGGAAAGATGAGGGGCAGAGAAACCCAGTAGACTGGTACTAGGCCTAGACTCAAGACAGAAGCCCTGACTCACACTGAAGACCCTAGGAACAAAAGGAAGAGGCAGCTGAAGAGAGCATTATGAAGACGGTAAAGAGGAACAGGGATAGAGATCACGGCGAACATAAAATTTCAGCTTTAAATTCTAGGACCTTGGAGAAAAGCAGAGACGAGATTAGGTAGATTCAGTAGCAGAAGAACTTGGATTATCAGAAGATCCTGTCACAGGATGATGTCAAGACAAACTTTTTAAAAGTTTTCTTTTCTCAGTTGATATGCTAAGAAAAAATTGACACATGCTGTTCAATACTCTTTTCAATGATTGAGAGAACAGGTACTCAGAGCAAACATCAAGTAACGATTGCACATTATCATTGTATAACTTCAATAGAATCTTTTCAAACAGCTTTTGGGACTTTCTTTAGAGCTGTCTCCCTATTTAAATTATGACTGTACTTTCATTTGCCTCTTTAAAATACCTTCAAATGTACTCTATTTTTAATTTTCATAAAATTGGCAAAATTGAATGTTCTTAGATCGTCAATCGTACAGCTTGAATCTTATCATTTTCCTCATTCTTACCCCACAGCCTTTGCATTTGACAAGTCATTAAAAATGAGCTTTTAAAGTGCATAGAAATCTTTAATTTTCCAAATCTTCTCTGATTGACACCAAAGATCAGAAGATGAAATTCAAACAGAATGATACAAATGAGACTATTTTACCTCTTAGGTATATGAAGGGCAACAACAATTATGTCTTACAACTGAAACATGTTTCTAACTGCCTCTTATTTTAAGAACTAGGTATCAAAATGAAATTGTTGCTGGCACCAATTCAGTACAATTATCTATTTGTGGTTCTTGTGTCATTGCTAACTTAATGGTGAAGACTTTATTTAAATATGTAGCATGTTCACCTTGTCTTTCTTAGTTAGACAAGTCAATATGGACAAAATCCTTTCTTTTACCTGGTGAAAATTCAGAACATTCTTGATTATAGGGTTTATTTCATCCTTTATCATGAAAATTCACTGATGGTTCTTCTGGAAGTTTATGTTTAAATTAACACTCTCCCAGATATAAGTCAGCAGACTGAACATCAGTCATTCTCTTTAATTCATTGCCAACCCTGTTTCCATAGACATATTTGTTATTTTTTTCTTCCTATGCTTTAATTTCATAAAATTATAATACTACCATTCACTATTCCACTCTTCTTCCTCTTCTAATTTTCTTGGTTTTATTGAGTTCTCTGGAACTAATTTATCTCTATTATCTATGATAGAACTAATTATCTCAACCTTCTCATCATTACCTCTAGGCAGGCCATTCCTCGTTTCTATTTACATCTTAAAATTTTTCTGAGTGCTAGTCTTCATTTTTAACTGTCACGGGCACATCTACTTGACTGTCCTATCAGCTTCTCATAAGGACACTACATCAATTCCTTTCTTTCCATACTATCTAATAATCTCTTTGAGGATGGTAATTAGGTGTTTCTCATATTTGCATGTCTTCCAATACTTTGTACAGTTGGTATATAGAGCCGAAAGCTAATAAAATTCATCTGAATTTAATAACACTGCCTTTTGCAATACTCAAAACGAGTATCTATTGTATGAAAATGATGCCAAATGATTAGGTTAGCTATTGTAATGTTCTTTTACAAGACCAGCTCTCTCACCCCTGAGCTATAGGGCCTCGTGTATATTCTTTTAATTCAAAAGTCACAATGTGGGCATTTAAGAATGGTTGGAATTTTACAGAATCTGGGCTTGTTTATAATAATAGGGAGAATGGGATCTGCCCTTCCTGCCCTTTCCTCTTCATTTACTCCCTTTTCCAAATATTCTTATTCGTCAACTGGTCTGATCTCTGATTGAAGGTAGTGGTCAGAATTTCTTTTATTTACCTCCTGCTTAATTTGGGTCCCTAAAATGATGAATATTAATGACATTTACATTTTCTCTGCTTTCTTCTAGTAGGATTAGATAGTTAAGGGAAGAAAGGGGTCATCACTGCAGAGCATTCAGCTTTAAATCTGACTTGTTTCATTAGTCCACATACATCACTTTTTCTCAAGATGCTCATTAATGGGACGCCTGGGTGGCTCAGTGGGTTAAGCCTCTGCCTTCAGCTCAGGTCATGATCTCAGGGTCCTGGGATTGAGCCCCACATCGGGCTCTCTGCTCAGCAGGGAGCCTGCTTCCCTCTTTCTCTGCCTGCCTCTCTGCCTACTTGTGATCTCTCTCTGTCAAATAAATAAATAAAATCTTTAAAAAAAAAAAAGATGCTCATTAATAAATTGAGTGTGACTCTGCTTTTACCACACTTGATTCCTGGGATGGGAATTAATCAGAAATCTTTTACCAAAAGTGGTTAAGTAGTCATCTATAAAATAGTCACAAACCTACTACAATTTGCTGGATACATTATAGTGTATGTCGACTGAGACACATGGGAAAGGAGATGGGAGATACTCTTAGGATCCAGAAGACCCCCTGGCTCAGTTATCAGCAAGCTGTGTGATCCTGGGGACTTAATGTACCCTCTCTGGGCCTTTAGTCCTATAGAAAGATACAGTAATAACCTTCAATACACCTCCTCTTCCTCTTCTTATTTCTTAAAAGAAATTATTATTTTTTGAAGTTTAAATAGGAAAAATAACATTTAATTGATATGACTATATATAAGTAGAAATCCAATAGGATCAGTAATTAGTTGAGGAATATGAGCCTGAGGTCATAGCTCAGGCATAACTGCTACTTGACAATGCACAAATTATTTAGCTTCCCTTTCCCTCAGTTTTTTTCATCTGTGGTATGATTAGAAGACCAACACTTACCTTAGAGGGTTGTTAGCAGTGTTAAGAGAAAATTCATATCTTTACAGAGCATCTTAAAGCATTTTGATGTTTCACATAAAGTAAGCCTGTGATAACTGTTACCTGTTATCATCAATGATACTACCACCTTCATCACATCAAATCCAATTAGGATGACCAAGATGCTCTGTAAAGAAATCATAACTAGAGTAAGATTATTACCAAGAAAGCTAGAATCTGACCAATTATGTTACACAAAACAGTTTGACGGAGAAATAGCATCCTGAAATGAGGCACCAAAAAAAGCACTCAACTGTCAGTTTGTTGCGACCAGGTTCAGGATACATGATTCCTTGGATATTTCTTTTCTTTTTTTCTTTAAGATTTTATTTATTTATTTGAGAGAGAGAGAGGGCATGCATGAGCAGGGCATGGGGCAGAGGGAGAGGGAGTAGCAGACTCCCTGCTGAGCAGGCAGCCCACCTCAGGGCTAGATCCCTTGACACCCTGAGATCAGGACCTGAGCCAAAGGCAGATCCTTAACCGGCTGAGCCACCCAGGCGCTCCTCCTTCAGTATTTCTTAATAGGAACTTACTCATTCAACAGATATTAGTTATCATTTTTTATATGCCAAATGCTGTCCCAGGTTCTGAAGATATAAGAATAAAACAGAAAAATATCCCCATATTCATGAAACTTATATTCTAATAAGGGTTAGATAATACACATAATAAATGTTACAAGGTGATAATTTCTGGGGAAAAATAAATAGGAGAGATGCAGTGGATAGAGACTGCAGGGAAGAACAGAAGACTGAACTGTTATATAAAGTGGCTATGTTGGGTTTTGCTGAGAAAACTTCAAAATTTAAATCCTTGTGTGGACATATATTTTTTGTTTCCTAGGCACGGAAAAGCTGGAGACACATGGAAGTTGTATGTTAAACTTTTCAAGAAACTGCCAGGTTTTCAAAATGGCTTTATTATTTAAAATCCCCACTAGCAGTATAGGAGAAACACTAGTTGCTTCGTGTCCTTACTAGCAGTATAGGAGAAACACTAGTTGCTTTGTGTCTGGTCAATCTTTGTAATTTTAGCATTTCTGATTGAAGTGTAATCATACTGTATTGTTTTTAACTTGCACTTCTCTTATGACTAATGATGTACAGCATCTTATGTGTGATTGGTCATTTGTGTGTCTTTTATGAAGAATCTACTCAAATCAGTTCCCCACTTTAGAGTTTATTTTTTTTATTATGTATCTGTAAGAGACTTTTATTCAATATAAATATTTTATTTATTTATTTTAGAGAGAGAGACTGAGTGAGAGGGCATAAGCTAGGGGGAGAGGCAGAGGGAGAAGACTCCCACTGAGTGGGCAGCCCGATGTGGGGATTGATCCCAGGATCCTGAGATCATGACCAGAGCAGAAGGGAGACACTTAACCAACTGAGCCACCCAGGCCCCCTTATACAATATATATTTTGTAAATGTTTTTTCCCAGTTTGTGGCTTGTCTTTTTGTAACATTATGTACTATACATAAGAAGCTTATGAACTTAATGGAAAATGTTTCATTTTTGTATGAGAGAGAGAGAGAGAGTGTGTGTGTGTGTGTGTGTGTGTTGGTGTTCTAAGACAATCTTGCCTATCCAAGTTTGGAAAAATTTTCTCCCGTGTTCCTGTTTAAACATTTTTATAGTTTCATGTTTTATATTTAGGGCTGTGATCTTTTCTGACTGCTTTTGTGTATGGGGCGAGATGGAGGCTGATTTTTTTTTTTTTAATATAGATATGCAATTGATCTAGCATTTGCTGGAAGGACTTCTCTTTCCTGACTGAATTGCCTTTCTGCATTTATTGAAAATCAGCTGACCATATCTGTGTGGATCCATTTCTGGATATTCTATCCTATTCTATTAATCTACATGTTTATCTTTAAGCAATACCAAATTTTAAAATATTGTTGCTTTATAAGTCTCAAAATCAAGTAAGGTAGTTCTTCAAATTTATTCTTTCATAATTGTTTTTGGATCTTCTATGTCCTTTGCATTTCTCTATGTATTTTGGAATCAGTGAGTCAATTTTTTAAGACATTCTGGAAATGAATCTATCGATTGACTTGAGATTTGCCTTTCTAATGGTATCTTCCCACAGTGAGTATTCTATAAAAGATCAAAATTGATATTTTAAAAATAACTATGTTCTGTGAACTTGCTCAGTTAATTAGATCTAGTTAGTTTGTCAATTCCCTCAGATTTTCTACTTACTCAAATCATCTACAAAAGGGAAAAGTTTTCTTATTTTTTTCTAATCATTACACCTTTTATATTTTCCCAGCTTCCTCTTCCCTGACTCTTTACTCAACAGTTAAGACCTCCAATACAATGCTGGATAGAACTGGAATTGTTGACTTGTTCCCAATCTCAGGTGGAAACAATTCAAACATTCACCAAGTAGGATGTTGGCTGTCAGTTTTTCTCAGATAGACTTTATCAATTTTAGGAGGTTCCCACCTATTCCTAGTCTGCTGTGGGTTTTGTTACAAACTGCTGGTAAATTTTGTCAAATGCTCTTTCTGAATTTACTGAAAGATCATCTGGTGTTTCTCCTTTGTTTTTTAATATGTTGAATTACACTGATTAATGTTTAATCAGAGTATAAACACTACTTGTTCATGATGTATTATGCTATTTATATATTATTGTATTTTTATTTGCTGATATTTCTTTAAGAATTCTACATGTATATTCATGAAGAAATTGGGATACAATTCTATTATTGTTATACTTTTCTCTGATCATGGTATTTGGGTTATGCTGGACTTTCAAAATTTGTTGGGTAGAAATCACTCTTCTAGTTTCTTAAAATCTTTCTGTATCATCAGCAGTATTTCTTCCTTGAATATCACAACCATTTGACCTGGAATTTTCTTTGGGGAAGGTATTAGATTAAAAGTTCAATTTTTAAGTTAGATATAGCTCTAAACTGATTTTTTGTTTCTTCTTGTATCAGTTTTGCAAGTGACATTTTTTTTCAAAAAGTTGTCCATTTCACCAAAATTAGTGAACTTGTTAGCTTACAGTGTTTAATAATTTACTCTTATTTTCCCTTTAGTAGATTATGGTAACTGTACTCATTTTTTCTTTTCTCATTCATGATATTGATGATTTCTCTTTTCTGGATTCATCTAAAAAAGGATTTATTAATTTTGTTTATCTTTTCACAGAACCAAGTTTCAGCTTTGTTCATTTTTTCTAGTATTATTTTTCTATTTTACTGTTTTTTCAATTACTTTTATTAAAGTATTTATTTATTTATTTAATCTATACAACTCTTTGACAGAGGGGATCTCTTTCAGTACTATATTGTGCTGGTCTGGGGAGAGGTCATGCAAGGAAGGTGAACCTGTTCTTATGCCTTTCAATGCCTTGTTATTTCTCATTTCTGTGTTCTGCACCAAGGTGTTGTATAACCTCTGATGTGAATTCCAGAGCTCTCGTGAGGGTCTTTTATTCTGTGGGTGTTTCTGGTGGGAGGTAGAGCCTGGAACCTCCTGTTCCACTATTCTGCTGAACCTCAATAAGTGTTTCTGGTGGGAGGTAGAGCCTGGAACCTCCTGTTCCACTATTCTGCTGATGTCACTCCTCTCTCTATCTTAGTGATTTGGGGTTTTATTTTTATCATTTCCTTTTTTTCTTCTATGGATTCTTTCCTTGTACGTACTTTGAATTTTATTTGCTTTCCATTTTCTAGCTTGGTAATGCATTATCCCAGGTCAATATTCTTTTCCAATTCTTCTTCTTCACTTAAAATGCTAGATTTACATCCAAGCACTGCTTTAGCAGTACTCCACAAATATTATATAACATATTTTCATTGTTATTTATTTTGAAGTATTTCCTTATTTTCCTTGTGATTTCTTATTTGACCCATGAACTTTTTAAAAATATAGTTGACTTGTGAGCAACCTCAGTTTGAACTGCATGGATTCACTTAAGTGCAGATTTTTTTCAATAACATACAGTTAATGTGTTTTATGATTTTGTAAAATTTTTTTTTCTCTAGCTTACTTTGTTAAGAATATAATACATACTACATATAATACACAAAATATGTATTAATCAACTTGATGTTATTGGTAAGCCTTCCAGTAACAGGCTATTAGTAGTTAAGCTTTCTGGGAATCAAAGTTATATGTGGATTTCTGACTATTGTTCATGGGTCAAGCGTATGTTGTTCAACTTCCAGATCTAGTTAGCTGGTTTCTGAGATACCTTAGTAGCAATAGTGATTTATGATTTGATTTTGCTGTGGTCAAAGAATACAATTTGTATGATTTCAATCCTTTACCTTTATGAAGAGTCTTTTGTGGCCTGGTGTGTGTCATCCATCCTGGTGAGTGTACCATTTATCCTTGGAAAACATTTGTGTTCTGCAGTTGTTCGGTGTAGTGTTCTATAAAGATCAATTTTTTAAAGTTGTGGATAATGTTTTTGTATATTTTATGTATGTACTAATTTTTTGCTTTATTGTTCTGTAAAGTGCTGAGACAGGGTCTAAAAACTCTCTGCTATAATTATAAAATTGTCCATGTCTCCTTCCTAGTCAATCAATTTCTGTTTTGTATTTTGAGACACACGTGAATTTAAAATTGTTATGCTTGGTGATTATCTCTTTTATCATTATGAAATATTCCTCATATCTCTGGTAATATTCTGTTTATTTTATCTAATATTGAATAGATTTTCCAGCTTTTTTTTTTCAAAGATTTTATTTATTTATTTGACCGACAGAGATCACAAGTAGGCAGAGAGGCAGGCTGAGGGGGAAGGAGGATCCCTGCTGAGCAGAGAGCCTGATGTGGATGCGGGGTTTGATCCAGGACCCTGAGATCATGACCTGAGCCGAAGGCAGAGGTTTAACCCAATGAGCCACCCGGGCGCCCCTGATTTTCTAGCTTTTTTATTACAGTTTTCATGGGATATGTTTTTGATCTATTTACTTTCTCTCTCTCTCTCTCTCTCTTTTTTTTCTTTTTAAGTTTTGGATTTTATTCTGCTTTGAGATATTACCAATATATAACATGCATAAGGTTAAGGTATATAACATGTTGATTTAATATACTTACATATTACAAAATGGTTACCACTAGAATTTTAGCTAACACCTCCAACACATCACATAATTACCATTTCTTATTGGCGGTGAGAACATTCAAGGTTTAGTCTCAGCAACTTTCAAAGATAAAATACAGTATTATTAACAATAATCATCATGCTGTATCCCCATAACCAATTTATTTTGTAACTAAAAGTTTCTACCCTTTGACAAACATCTCCCTATTTTCCCCATAACCTGCCCCTGGAAACCAGCTTTCTACTCTGTTTCCACAAGTTTGGCTTTCATAAATTTTGCACTTAAGTATTTGTCATTCTCTGTCTGACTTATTTCACTTAGCATAACGTCCTCAAGATTCATCTATATTTTTTATGGCTGTATTCCATTGTGTATGTGTACGTATTTACGTGTGTGTGTGTAATATATATAACACATCTACTTTACCTATCTGTTTAAGTACACTAAGGTTATTTTGACATGCTGGCTATTGTGAATAATGTTGCAGTGAATATAGAATATAGAAATTCAGATCTCTTTTTTATAATATATATAACACATACTATGACTATACATGTTATATATTAATTTTTAAGGAAACTCCATACTGTTTTTCACAGTGGTCGTACCAATTTACAAACTCATCAATAGTGTACAAAATCCCCCTTTTTCCTCATCTTCATCAACACTGTTATTTCTTGTCATTTTCAATAACGACTCTTCTAGCAGCCAAGAGGTAATATTTCATAGTGATTTTGGTTTGTATTTTTGTGATGATTACTGATGTTGACACCCTTTTAATGTACGTCTTGGTCATTTGTAAATCTTTGGATAAATGTCTATTCAGTTTATCTATCCACTTTTAAAATCAGATATTTTTCTATTGCATGAGTTCTTTATTTATTTTGGGTATTACCCTTTTATTAGATATATGATTTGCAATTATTTTCTCTTATTCTGTAAGTTGACTTTTCATTTTGTTGACTGCTTCTTTTGCTGTGCACAGCTTTTTAGGCTGAAGTCTCACTTACTCAGTTTTGCTTTTGTTGCTTGTGCAACAAAAAGGCAAAACCAACCACAAATTGTCGCCAAGACCAATTTCAAAGAAGCTTCCCTCTGCTTCCTTCTGGGAATTTTATGATTTCAGATCTTATGTTTAAGTCTTTATTTCATTCCATTAATGTTTTTTGTGAGTACTGTAAGGTAGGGATCTAATATTATTTTTCTGCATGTGACTACCCAATTTTCCAAATACAATTATTGAAGAGATTATTATTCCCCAGATGGGTATTCTAGTTTCTCTTGTCAAATATTAGTTGATGAATATGCTAGGGTTTCTTTCTGGGTTCTTTATAATGGTCCATTTGTCTATGTGACCATTTTTATACCAATATCATACTGTTTTGATTACTAAGGGTTTGTAGTATAGTTTGAAATCAGGAACCATGATGGATACTTCCACCTTTGCTCTTCTTTCTCAGGATTGCTTTGGCTAATCGAGTCGTTTTGAGTTTCATACAAATTTTAGGATTGCTTGCTCTATTTCTGTGAAAAATACAATTGGAATCTTGATAGATGGTTTTGGGTAGTATGGATTTTTTAATAATGATAACTCTTCTGATCCATCAACATAGAATATGTTTCCATTTGTGTATGTTTTCTTTACTTTCTTTTTTTAAAGATTTTATTTATTTGAGAGAGAATAAGAGAGAGAGAGATCATAATAATGGGGGCAGAAGGGAGAAACAGGGTCCCTGCAGATCAAAGAGCCTGATGTGGGACTCAGTTCCAGGACTGCAGATCATGACCTGAGTCTAAGGGAATTGCCTAACAACTGAGCCACCCAGGCACCCTGTTTCCTTTAAATTTTTTAATCAAAGTCTATTAGTTTTCAGTGTTCAGATCTTTCACTTCTCTGGTTAATTTAATTCTAATTTATTTAGATGCCCTTGTAAATCTAATTGTTTTCTTTCTGTTTCACATGTTTTATTTTTAGTGTATAGAAATGCAACTGATTTTTGTATTTTTATTTTGAATCCTGCATTTATATTGAATTTCCAGTAGTGCTTTTGTGCAATATTTAGGATTTTCTCTATATAAGATCATATCATCATCAAACAGAAACAATTTTACTTCTTATTTTCCAATTTGGGTATCTTTTATTGCTTGACTGCTCTGGCTAGGACTTCCAATATTATGTTGAATTGGTGTGGTGAGAGCGGGCACCCATATCTTGTTACTGATCTTAGAGGAAAAGCTTTTAATGTTTTACTGCTGAGTATTACTTGTTAGCTTTTCACATATGGCCTTTATTATGTTGAAGTACTTTCTCTCTATACCGAGTTTTTCAGAGTTTTTAACACAAAGAGATGTTGAGTTTTAGGAAATGGCTTATTCTGCATCTTTTGAGAGGTCAGATGATTTATCTGCCATCCTATTAATGTGTATAGTATTATTATTCTTTTACCTGTGTTGAACCATCCTGGCATGGTAGGCATAAATCCTGCTGACTGTGGTGTCCCATTGTATAATTTTTAAATGTGCTGTTGAATTCAGTTCAGTTTGTTAATAGTTTGTTGAGGATTTTTGTGCTTATATTCTTCAGGTAGGTCAGTCTGTAATTTTCTCTTCTTATAGTGTTCTTTTTTTTTAGTATATGTGCTGCCGAAGCGAGCACTCTTCTTATAGTGTTCTTATCTAGACTTTGTATGAGGTTATGCTGGCCTTTTGGAATGGACTTGGGAATGTTCTTCCCACTTCAATTTTTCAAAAAGGTTTGAGAAGGATTGGCTTTATTTTTCCTTTAAATGTTTGGTGGAATTCACCAGTGAAACCATTGGTCCTGGGCTTTTCTTTGTTGAGATCTTTTTGATTACAGTTTTAATTGTTATGTTCAGATTTTCTATTTCTTCAGGATTCATAGTTGGTAGGTTGTGTTTTTAGGAATTTGTTACTTTCTTTTAGGCTATCCAATTTATTGGCATGTAATTATTTGTCACAGTCTCTATGATCTTTTGTATTGCTGTGGTATCAGTTATACTGTTTCCTCTTTTATTACTGATTTGAGTCTTTTTTCACCTTAGTCTAGCTAAAACTTTGTCCGTATGTTTATCTTTTCAAAAAAGCAGCCAGTTTTATTGATCTTTTGTATTGTTTTTTTATCTCTATTATTGCTCTCATCTTTGTTATTTCCTTCTTTCTCCCAATTTTGAGGCTTTTTTTTTCTTTTCTAGTTCTTTGAGGTATATAATTAGGTTATTTATTTGAGATCTTTCTTTTTTCATAATGTAGGCATTTATTGCTATAAAATTCTTAGAATTGCTTACAGGATCCCATTTTTTAAAAAATATTTATTATTTTAGAGAGAGAGAGAACATGAGCAGGAGGGGGAGAGGGAGAGAGAATTTCAAGCAGACTGCACTTACCATGGAGTCCGATATGGGGCTTGATCTCATGACCCTGGGATCACAACCTGAGCTAAAACCAATAGTCAGATGCTTAACTGACTGAGCTGCCAGGTGCCTCTCTATGGTTTTTTTTTTTTTTTTAATGTTTTGTTTCCATTTTTAGTTGTTTCAAGATAATTTTTATTTCATTTTTTATTTACTTTTTGATGCGTTAAATGTTCAGGAGTATGTTAATTTTCACATATTTGTGATTTTTACAGATTTTCTCTCATTAATGACTCTAGGGTCATACCACTGTGCTCAGAAAAGATGGCTGGTATTATCTCAATATTCTTAAATTTGCATAACACTTGTTATGTGACCTATCATGGATCTCTCCCAAAGAGTGTTATTATCTAGATTTAACCTCAATTGAGAAGACAGTGTTTTCTGCTGCTGTTGGGTGGAAGTTCTGTATATGTCTTCTAAGTCCATTTGGTCTAAATTACAGTCCAACTTCAAAGTTTATTGTTGATTTTCTGACTGGATTGTCTTTGATTATTCAAAGTGGGATAATGGAGTCCCTACTATTATTGTTTTTTCTATGTCTCTCTTCAGATACATTAGTGTTTGCTTTAGATATTGATGTTGGCTGCATATATCCTCATATAATTGTTATATCTCTTTGCTGTTTTTATCCCTTTAGCATTATATAATGACCTTATTTTCTCTGGTTACAGTTTTAGCATAAATTCTATTTTCTCTAACAAAAGTACAACTACTCTTATTCTCCTTTAGTCTCCTCTTGCATGAGATATCTTTCTCCATTTTTTTTACTTTGAGCTGATGTTTGTCCTTATAACTGAAGTGAGTTTTTGTTAGACAGCATATTGTCTGGTCTTATTTTTTATCTATCCAACCACTCTATGCCTTTTGATTGGATGATTCAATCCATTTACACTTAGAGTAATTATTTATTGATAATGCTCTCCCATCCATTGGTTACTGTCTAAGTCAGTGCTCTCCAAGGACTCTCAGACTGTGGTTTAGACATTTCATGGGCCTTTGAAGGATTCATAGCTGGATACAAAGTCTCTCCATCTATTACCCAGTGAATGGGTGGGTGAGACTTCTCCTGCATCCCTTGGTATCTGGCAGTGAATCCCAGAATTCCCTCAAAGGTACGTTGTCTGTGGATAGATGCTGAATTCTTGCTGCTGATGAGGGGAAAAAAGAGTTATCTTTTGCCACCGTAATACTGACATCCTTGATCTATTTACTTTCACATTCTTTGTACCTTTATGTTTAAACAAGAAAATGTTTAAACACTTGGAAGAATATAGCAGTACCTTCCTACTGATAGACTCTGTCAACATTTGCCTTTTAATTCAAATATTTTATCCATTAAGATTTAATGTAATTAATGTGATATTTTGATTATCAAGTTATTTGTATTCTACTTTCATTGCTTTTTGTTCCCCTATCCCCCCTTTCTTGCTACAGTGTATTATTTAAAATTTTCCATTTATTTCAGTTTAATTTACTTACTTCTTAGCTCTTATTTTTTAACTTATATATTTTTAAATTATTTTTAATTTTTTATTTATTTTTATTATTATGTTCAGTTAGCCAACATATAGTACATCATAGGTTTTATATGTAGTGGTCAATGATTCATTATTTGCATAAATCACCTAGTGTTCACCACAACATATGCCCTCCTTCATACCCAACATCTAGTTACCCCCCGCCCTCTTCTCTGTAACCTTCAGTTTCTTTCCTGGAGTCCAGAGTCTTTCACGGTTTGTCTCTCATTGTTTGTCTCCCTTTCTGATTTTTTCCCATTTAGTTTTCCGTTCCTTCCCCTGAGGCCTTCCACGCTATGCCTTATGTACCACATATGAGTGAAACAATATAATTGTCTTTGCTTGACTTATGTCACTTAGCACAATCCCCTCCAATTCCAACAATGTCTGTGCAAATGGTAGGTATTCATCCTTTCTGGTGGCTGAGTAATATTTCATTGCATATATGAACCACATCTTTATCCATTCATCTGTTGAAAACATCTCAATTCCTTCCACAGTTTGGCTATTGTGGAATTGCTGCTAGAACACTGGGGTGTGTGTGCCCCTTCTTTTCACTACCTCTGTATCTTTGGGGTAAATACTCAGAGTGCAAATGCTGGGTTGTAGAATATCTCTATTTTTAACATCTTGAGAAACCTCCATACTGTTTTCTAGAGTGACTGTACCTGCTTACATTCCCACCAACAGTGTAAGAGGGTTCCTCTTTCTCCACACCCTTGCCAACATATGTTGTCTCCTGTCTTGTTAACATATATCTTTTAATATCCATAGTTTTAGCTGTGAATTGGAATTTCAATTTGCATACCAACTTTTCAAAATCTACTTTGAGTTAATACCATACTTATGTAAACTCTAGAAACTTGAAACATCTTCACATTGACCTTTGTAATTTTATTATCTTTTTTATCTATATATATATTTTTTCACATCTATTTAAATTTTAATTTAAACAGGCTATTTACCATTTTTGTTACAAGAGCTGATTTTGTTACAAGCTTTTCTGAACATTCAGATTTCTCAGTGATGCTATTTCCCTTCAACTTGAAGTATAAATGTATGTATGTAAAAATCTGTATGTTCAGTAATGGTTTGATGGTCTCTTAGTTTTCGTTCATCTAAAAATATCTTTATTTTGTCTGCATTTCTGGAGAATACTTCTGAATATATAATCATGGGCTGGTAGTTCTTTCCTTTCTGCATTTGAAGGTATTGCTTCATTGTTTTTAGACTCCATGGTTTCTGATGAGAAATTTCAGTTGTTCAAATAATTGTTTCTATGCTTGTAGTACATCTATTTTTGCCAGAAGCATTTGAGATTTCTATGTCTTTTTTTTTTTTTTCTTTAGCAGTTCAGTTATAATATGATTTGGCAAGTTTTTGTTTTCCAGTTAACCTTATCTGTGGTTTGCTCACCTATAACTATATGTCTTTAACACAATTTGGAAGTTTTCTACTATTATTTCTTCAAAATTTCTTTTTCTCCCCTGTTGTTCTCCTTCCAGGACTCTCCATACATGTCTATTAGACCTTTTGATACTGTCATGCATGTCCTTGAATCTTTGTTCTTTTTTAAGTTTTTTCTTTCTGTCCTTCAGATGGGACTCTTTATATTAAGCTAAATCTTCTAGTTCATTGACTCATTTTGCTCTCATTTTCATCTTTACAGTTAGCCCGTACAGCATGATTTTTATTTCTGATGTTGTGTTTTTCCACCTCAACTTTCAATGTTATTCCTTTTGGTTTCTTTCCCTGCTGAGACCTCCCATTTTTAAAATTCCTTTCAAGAGCATTTTCATTTATACTATGGCGCATAGTTAAAATCATACCTTAAGTCTCTGTCTGGGTTCTAAGATATATGTAATTTCAGGGTTGGCATTTACTAATAGTGTTTCATTTTTTTTTTAATGGCCACATTTTAGCATGTTGTTTATTTACCCAGCTACTACTTATTTATTATTTTGCATATTAATAATTTAAATTGTATCCTGTGTTTTCAATGTTGTTATAGAAATACTTTGGGTCAAAAAAATAAAAAAGAAATACTTTGGGTCTTATTATAATCCTTTATAAAACATTCACATTGTTGTTGATTTAACTGCCAATCAACTGAGTTAGGTTCACACATGAATTCTGTATTGCCCTCTGTGGCTGTCCAAATTTTGTGTCACTTCTCAAAGCTCTTGACATACTGTTTCAGGTTCATTTCATGTATCAGTAACTCAGAGAAAAGGCTTGGGCTGTGTTCAGGTTCACACACAGAATTAGGCTACCCCTATCTCTTTTTTTTCTCCAACAAGATTACCTTCTTACTCCCCCAGAAAGATGGGGGAATTTTGTCTGCTCATGTTGATAGTCTCCTTTGTGACGAAAAATCACCAAACAATTGAAGCAATGCCTACAAGAAACTAAAGCAAACACCTCCAGCCAGCCAAGTTGCTTCTCTGAATTTTATCTTCCTCATATAATCTGCTCCCTTTCATTTGTTTTTGAAAGTTTACAGGTAGCTTTGGTTTCTTTTTATCTTTGTATTTTGTTCAGAGATCTTGGTTGTAATGAGGCAGATTGGATTTAATGTGCTTGTACTGTACCATTATAGTGAAACTGTAAAAATTCTATTTTACTTTATTTTATTTTTTTAAAGATTTTATTTATTTATTTGACAGAGAGAAATCACAAGTAGATGGAGAGGCAGGCAGAGAGAGAGAGAGGGAAGCAGGCTCTCTGCTGAGCAGAGAGCCCGATGCGGGACTCGATCCCACGACTCTGAGATCATGACCTGAGCCAAAGGCAGCAGCTTAACCCACTGAGCCACCCAGGCGCCCTCCAAATTCTATTTTAAAAGAATCATTCTAGTTGCTGTGTTGAAAACAGACTATAGATAGGTATGGAGGGAGGCCTGCTGGCATGCTATTGCACATATCCAGATGAAAGATGATGCTGAACGGACCAGGCTGGTAGTAGTGGAAATAACGAGATGTAGCCTTTTTTCAGTACATATTTTAAAAGTGGAGCCAACACAATTTCCTGATAAATTAGATATGGAGCATGACAGAAAGTGAGGCATCACTGATAACTTCGAGAATTTGGGCTTCTACAACTGGAAGGAAGTTTTGGCCATTAACTGAAATGGGGAATACTACAAGTGGAAAGAATTGTTTTGTCAGAAGCTTAGCTTTGGCAAATAATTGTTGAACCACCTATTATACATAGAAGTGGGTAAATCATATTAGCAATGGATATATAAATCTAGAATTCAGAGGAGACTAGGCTACATATATTAAAATAACCAGAAGCCAAAGTTTACAAATGGTATTAGTAAGTTAAAATCTATAAAATCCCCTAGGGAAATGTTCTTCAAACTTTAGCATTCAGGAGAATTACCTGAAGTGCTTATTAAAACTAAATTGCTGGGCCCCAATCCCAGAGTTTCTGATTAATTAGGTCTTTAGAGGGACTCGAAAATTAGCATTTCTAACAAGTTTTCAGGTCATGCTGATGCTGCTAGTCTGAGGACCACACTTTGGAAACTACTGTCCTATGGTGAATGTAGACACAGAAGAGAAGAAGTTCAGTGACTGAGCTCTGAGGGAACTTGTGCTAAGAAATTAGAAAAAAGGATGAGGAAACAACATAGAAGACAGGGAAAGAGCAGTCTGTGGGGTGGGAAACCTGGAAGATTATGTGCTGGTAATGACAGTTTCAAGGAAAAGAGATCATCAGCTTTCATTTGCTGCAGATACGACAAGTAAAAGAAGAACTGAGAGTTGACTATTGTATATACCAATACGGAAATTATTAGTAACCTTTACAGTATCAGTTTTGTTGGAGAATTAGGGCAACAGCCTGTTTGTAGTGGATTTAAGTCATATCTTTATAGTGTAAACAGATTAACTGTCCCTGTAGCTCAGTGACAACAGCCACTAAAATCCTTTGCTCTGGCATTATCCTCAACAAGTACTGTTCCTTGTAGATTTTTTAAAGGAAGAAAATAAGCAGATCAACTGATGTGATTTTTATATTTGCTTTATAGTACAAAAATCTTTAGTTCAAATTAATATATTGGATTTTGCCTTATGGCATCGTCTCTTAAAAGTTAGGTAAGCCTGAACCAGTTTTTCTGATCCTGATAAATCCTGATCCTCTGTCAACACAATAGGGTTTCTGGAGCTCCCCTGAAGATCAGACTGAAGAGCTGAGGCCCCATCGAAGTATCATTCTTCCTCTGAAGTCCAATATTATCTTTTTTTTAAGCAGCCATAATATCAGTTTTATCTTATAAAAAGTAAGAATTCTGGACTATGTAATTTCGAAAGTTACTTTGATCTTTAAAGTTCTATGATTCTATGCCTTTACATTAGAATAATATTCAGAAAGAAGTCAGAAAACATTTCTTTCCCTAAATTTCAATATTTTCATATTGTAGTCAGAACTTCAGGAGTTTTACTTATTCATTATTGTAGGTATTTCCAAATAAGACACCATTGTGTATTTGATTTATAAAAAGTTAGAGAATTTTTAGGCAAATATATCAAATATTTAAAAATTTTTGATAGTGTAAGATCCCTCCATGTAAAATGTTTGTACTTAATTATAAAACTGATGTAAAAATTTCTGTTATTCTGAAAGAATTAATAGTTGGATGTAAAATAAACTGTGCAGAAATCAGGTTTCTAATCCTATAGCCAAATAAAACTAAGACCAGAAAGTTCAGCTCTTTAAAGAATAACCACCCCATATTTTTGGTACACAAGCAGCAAATAACAATAATTTTTCTATTATAAATCTTTTCAGTACAGTTGTATTTATTATTTGATTTCCATGGAGGGACAATATAATCTAGAACTGAATGTGATGCCTTTCTTGTATTGGCTCAGGATTAAGAAAATTAGATGTAAGAAACAATGCTTCTATTCCATTAGAGCTTTCGTTCTTAAAGAATTTAAAATTTTAGAACAAGAAAATGTTTTAGGGGCACCTGGGTGGCTCTGTGGGTTAAAGCCTCTGCCTTCGGCTCAGGTCATGATCCCAGGGTCCTGGAATCGAGCCCCGAGTCGGGCTCTCTGCTCTTCAGGGAGCTCCCCCACCACTCTCTCTCTCTCTCTGCCTGCCTCTCTGTCTTCTTGTGATCTCTGTCTGTCAAATAAGTAAAATCTTTAAAAAGAAAAGAAAAGAAAAGAAAATGTTTCAAAGAATCAAGCGTGACCCTGTCTTTTAGAAAGAGGAGGAAGATAAGGTTCAGTAAGTGCATGAGGTCCTACCTCATGCCAGTGCTGAATTGAGAATCACTCTGTTGTCTCAAAGAAATAAATAATCGCAGAGGTGTAAGATATCTCGTTATTTTTAGTGTTCAACTATTATGTGATGCACGAATCACCCCCACAGTCTCCTCCATAAGGTCCTTTCAAACATCTCTTCATATATAGAGTATAAGTAAACATACTTAACACCCAGCAACATTTTCCTTAAGTAATTCTATTTATCAGCAAAATCTAAGGTTAGCCAATAGGCTTAATATATACAGTCTTTATTCTGGGGCTCTTGAAAATCTATAGACCTGTCCTCTATCTTTCCTATGTAATTGTTAACAGAATTTCCATCACAAGTTCAAGCCAATCTCCTAATTCTCCCAAAGCATAGTATTTCTTGCTTCTGTTGAGTTGGAATGAAAGGTTTTGGAAACTATTGGCAAAATTTGCTTTAGACTGCCATTTTTCTCTAGGTCAACTGTATGTTTTCCTCTCCATAGGAACTAGAAACTTAAGAAAGAAGTCAACCTTTCCATAATTCTCTCACTTAAAGTTTTAAAGCTAATATTCACTGGACTGGTAACTCAGTTTTTACCAAATCATACGGCCATGCCATTATGTCCTTTCAGGCATTCCCAGTATCTACTGCCAGAAATTATATTCAATGCCAAGGGCAGGAAGTAAACACAATGGCATTTTCATTCATTTATTCACTCATTCCACATTTATTAAGTACCAACTATGTTTTAGTCTGGCAGCAAAGCGCTGAGATACTCAAGTACTAATAAGACACTGTGTTTATTCTTGAGGAAATCGAGATCCTTTAGAAAAAGGTAGGCATGTATGCAAATATTTGCCTTGAAATATTATAGATCCTGTGGGAGATATACACATTTAGGTTACAAGGCAGAGAGAGCCT
Organism: Mustela nigripes; assembly: GCF_022355385.1. NCBI lineage: Eukaryota > Metazoa > Chordata > Mammalia > Carnivora > Mustelidae > Mustela > Mustela nigripes. Next base: position 21,445,956 of record NC_081574.1, read on the forward strand.
CCTATGTACATCCTACCCAAGTATTTTGTTGGTAAGGCCTTAGTTATTAGACCTTAAGTTCATGCTCTTTAATGACTCTGATAAAATAATTCCTAGTAATCAATTACTGAACCATTTAGGAGTTCAAAATTTTTTTTCAAAAACATTCAACACACTTAATGAGTTTCTTTGCCTGGGAAAATTCATGGACAAACTTGAACACATTAAAATGAAAATTTGCTGATGTGATTCAGTTTTTAGTTCTGGGTAAAATGCCATCAGCGTGACATTTTCCACCTCATATTGTATTTCTGTGTACAGATATCTTGGCTTGTGAACTGAGCTTAGAGTCTGTAGTGCATAAGCGTGATACATGACTGATGAGTTTAAACAGAATTCATGCATCCTTTAAAAAGATTTTAGAGATCACTTAAAAATGTAATTTTGAAGGATGGCATTTTTAGCTACAGTGGGCATTTTGAAATGTATGAAGTTACTCGGGATCATTTAGATTATTTTGAGCACTCAGAATTTGCACTGCCCCACCTCAACCATAATCATTCTTCATCTTCCAAACAGCAAATATGTGACAAGTGAATACCAATGAGCTCCCTCTATGCTTTTAAAATAACTCTGATTTCTTTTTTCAGCATATTCTTACCTGAAAATGCAAATACAAAAGATAAGGATCTTCTAGCTTCATAATGGTACCCCAAATATCAATATAATGGTGTTGTTTAGTGAATACTACTCACCAGGGTGGGCAGCGGTGTCCTGCTGCACTTAAGGGGAAATGACTCCAGGTCTGGATTTTCATCTGAGCCATTTTCTCCTGCTTTTAAGGTGAAGTGTTCTGTGGGAATAAATGAATACCACCCAAATGAGAACAAGCAGAGGCTATTTATTCAGACTGCTACAGCACAAAAGTCAGCCACCATCACTTGTCTTTGGCAGAGACTCAAAGGCAGCCAAAGAAGTAAGAAAGCTTTATAGTGAAATAAAGGAAGGATCTGGAAATACCCTGATTAGAAGTTGCTGGCATAGGGAAGCTGGAGATGCACTGACTGGAAAGGGCACATCTTAGGGGATTGGTCAGGGGAGCATGGGGAGCTTTTTCTGGTTTGTCTGGAGTTGGAAGTAGGAATTAAAAACCAGGCAACTAAGTCCTTGACCAGGTCCTGACCATTCTAGGCTGACTGCTGCAGAGGCTGCAGTTAGAGTTTTGTTGTTATTTTTTTTTTCCTTAAAGATTTCATTTATTTATTTGACAAAGATCACAAGTAGGCAGAGAGGCAGACAGAGAGCAAAGAGGAAGCAGGCTCCCTGCCTAGCAGAGAGCCCGATATAGGGCTCGATCCCAGGACCCTGGGATCATGACCTGAGCCAAAGGCAGAGGCTTTAACCCACTGAGCCACCCAGGCGCCCCTAGAGTTTTGTTGTTATATATGGTCTCCCCATAATTCATTTGTATATTCAGTCTCTTCCTCTGAATGCCTCTCCACATTTCTCACATTAGATTACTACCGTCTGTTGTCTCAACCCGATGCAAAGGCAATTAGGGATCCTGAATACACCCCTCTCTATTTCTCTGTAACTGATGGAACACCACTGGGCTTTTCAGTGTGAGCACTTGTAAAATAAGCATGAGCTCTTCTGTGTAACACTAAATTCTAACTTGTGTAAGAATGAAAAAAAATACCTTTTGTGGAAGCATAATCTCTTATTTCAGATACATTCAACAAAGTATTTATCAAATTACATTTCAATAAAACCTAGTAGGATATATGATATTCATGGATATTCTATTTTTTAAAAAAGGAGGGGGAAATTTTCTCTACAAGTAAACTTGAAGACAACTAGCTGTAAGTTTGGAACAGCCTGGATAGGGTGTACTGAGAGTGATTAAATGAATAGTGCTAAAGTTCAACTGGGCTTTGCTGCATGATACTAGGATAGATTATATTTTTTCTTATTATTATACAGATAAAATCTTGTTTCCAGGTTAAGTAAGTAAAATACCTTCAGAGAACTAGAACATGATAAATTCATTTCTAGAGCTTTGGCTCAAAATTGTTGCTATCTTCTCACTGCTGCAGCACTTAAAAAATATTTTATCCCCAGATTTTGCTATTTTGTACCTTTTTTTGGGTACTTTTGGTTTTTGGACTTGGTTCTTCTAGAGCCAGATTGGTTCCCCTAAGTTTTTATCAGTAAACTTAATCATTTGGCTCAGGATAAATCACACCCTAGTTCTCCCCAGAGTTAATTGGAATAACTTAGATGATGAGATTTGGGATTTTGAGGTGATATTGTTGATAATGCTTAAATGAAACTTGATGCTAGAATGTCAAAGGCTTTCCAGCACCAGGATGTTGAGATGGTAAATATATCTTGCATGTGGGAAGGACATCAATTTTGGGGAGCCGGAGGGTAGATTATTGTGGGCTGCGTTATATGCTCCAAAACATGTTGAAATCCTAGTGCTCACATCTCAGAATGCGATTTTATTGGAAATCAGGTCTTTACAGACTTAAGATAAAATAAGGTCATTAGGGTGGGCCCGAATCCAATGTTGTGACTGTTGTTCTCATAAAAAAGGGGTAAATTTGGACACAAACGCAGACAGGCACTGAGGGAAGATGATGTGAAGACACAGGGAAAAGAGAGCCATCTACAAGTCAACGAGGATGTGAGGCTACTAGGATCTAGGCAAGAGGCCTGGAGCAGATCCTTTCCCAGTGCGTTCAGAGGGGATGTGGCCCTGCTGCCAACTTGAATTGAGACTTACTGCTTCCAGAACTGGGAGACTAGTTCTTTGCTCTAAGTCACACAGTTTGTGGTACTTTGTTATGGTAGCCCTAAGAAACTAATACAGATCTTAAAACCACTTTTGATTCTGAAATTTGTGCCACTAGGCTTTATATTAACATCTGTAGGTACCTATACACTATTAGAACTTTTGGCTAATGCCCTAGTTACCTTTCCTATTTAACAGACTGCTACTGGACTCGAGATACTGACTGGACTCTAAATATTTCACAAGTTAGTCTTAACATTCTTCTAGTGGCTGAAATGTGCTATCAAGCTTTTATTTTATTAAACAGTGAACAAATGAGAATTGTGATTTTTTAAAAAATATCTTTACTAGAGAAGCTGAATTACAAAGACATGCATTTATTATTGATTTGGATCAAAAAAGAATGACATATTAGCAAACAGGAAAATACTTTCCTTACAAAAATATTTAAGTATTTAAAGTACTATCTAATATTTTACTTTTCAGCTAAACTAGGAAACCAGAGACAAAAACTGGAACAATTGTTGCCAGTTTTTATATCTTACTGGCAAGCATGCTAGACACCCTGGCTGCCTAACAAACCTGTTAGGCTGGAAACTATTTCTTTTGTTTTTCTTTCTTTGTGAATTAAATCTTTTTGTGCCATTTGTTTTGTCACTGAGGGAGGAAGTGAAGCCAAAAAAACAAAAGTTGGAGTGAAAGAAAATACACAAATTCACTAAATATTTAAATGGTAGTTTCCCAGGTTGATGAAAAAGAAAGACACAGCCAATTCTAACAGAAATCATGACAACCTTCCAACCCACATTTTTTTCTTATCAATTTTCTCCAATATTTCATTTTTGCTTTATTGCAATTGGCAAGTATGATGCCCTTTTTTTTTTTTAATAACATAATGAAGGTTTGGGGCAACCCTGCACTGAACAAGTCTATTGGTACCCTTTTTCCAGCAGCTTTTGGTCACTTCCTATCTCCATGTCACTTTTGGTAACTCTCAATATATTTCACACTTTGTCATTATTATCGCATTTGTTTTTGGTGATCTGATCAGTGATCTCTGATAATCATTTAGGGGCACTATGAACCATGCCCATGTAAGATGGCAAACTTAATAAATGTTGTGAATGTTCTGACTGCCCCACTGAATGGCCATTACCCTATCACTCCCTAGCCTCTGAGAAACAACAATATTGAAATTAGGTCAATTAATAACTCCTACAATGGCCTCTCAGTGTTTAAGTTAAAGGAATAATTGCACACCTCTCATTTTAAATTAAAAGCTAGAAATGATTAAGATTGGAAAGGAAGGGGACGCCCGGGTGGCTCAGTTGATTAAGCAGCTGCCTTTGGCTCAGGTCAGGATCCCAGCATCCTGGGATAGAGTCCCACATAGGGCTCCTTGCTCAGCAGGGAGCCTGCTTCTCCCTCTGCCTCTGCCTGTGCTCATTCTCTCTGACAAATAAATAAGATTGGAAAGGAAGTAAAGATAGAATAGTCTGGAAGGTAAGTCTCTTGTGCCAAACAGTTAATCAAGTTATAAATGAAAAGGAGAAGTTCTTTTTTTTAATTTTTAGTTATTTATTTGACAGACAGAGATCACAAGCAGGCAGAGAGAGAGGATTGGAAGCAGGTTCTCTGCTGAGCCAAGAGCCCGATGCGGGACTCGATCCCAGGACCCTGGGATCATGACCTGAGCCGAAGGCAGAGGCTTTAACCCACTGAGCCACCCAGGAGCCCCTTAAAGGGAGAATTTCTTAAAGAAAAAGTGCTACTCCATGAACACACAAATGGTAAGAAAGCAAAACAGACTTATTACTAATATGGAGAAAGTTTTAGTGGTCTGGATAGATCAAACCAGCACAACATTCCCTAAGCCAAAGCCTAATCCAGAGCAAGACTTTAAATTTCTTCAGTCTTGTGAAGGCTGAGAGAGGTGGGGAAGCTGCAGAAGGAAAGTTGGAAGCTAGCAGAGGTTGGTTCATGAGATTTAAGGAAAGAAGTCATCTCCGTAACATCGAAGTGCAGGGTAAAGCAGCAAGTGCTGGTGTAGAAGTTTAGCAGCTAGTTATCCAGAAGATCTAGCTAAGAGAATTCATGAAGGTTTTCATACTAAGCAGAGATTTTCAGTGTAGACAAAATAACCTTCTGTAGAAGAAGACACCATTTAAGACTTCAGAACTCAATGCCTACCTTCAAAGTTTCAAAGTTCAGACTGACTCTTATAAGGGGCTAATGCCACTGGTGGCTTTAAGTTGAAGCTGATGCTCATTTACCATTTCAAAAATCCTATGGCCCTTAGGAATTAGGCTGATTATCTACTCTGCCTGTGCTCTATAAATGGAAAAACAAAACCTGGATGACAGCACATCTGCTTACAACATGGTTTACAGAATATTTTAAGCTCACTGTTGAGATCCAATGCCAGAGGGTGGGGGGTGGGGGTAGGGGGAAGGTTTCTTTCAAATGTCAGTGTTCAATGACAATGCACCTGATCACCCAAACACTCTGATAGAGATATACAATGAGATTAATGTTTTCATGTCTGCTAATATAACATCTATTCTGCAGCCCATGGATCAATGACTAATTTCAATTCTCAAGTCTTATTACTCAAGAAATACCCTTCATAAGGCTACTGTAGGTAATAATTCCTCTGGTAGACCTAGGCAAAGTAAATGGAAACAAAACCTTCTGGAAAGAATTCACCATTCTACATGTCATTAAGAAAAATCACGATTCATGAAAAGAGGTTAAAATAGCAACATGAACAGGAATTTGGAAGAAGTTGATTCTAGCCCTCAGGGATGACTTTGAGGGAGGGGTTCCAGACTTCAGTGGGTGAAGTAACTATAGATATGGTGGAAATAACAAGAGAACCCGTATTAGAAGTAGAGCCTGAAGATGGAACTTAGTTCAACTGGATAACAGAACTTGAATAAATGAGGAGCTGCTTCTATGGAGGAGCCAAGAAATTGGTTTCTTGAGATGGCATCTACTCCTGGTGAAGATGCTGTGAAGACTGTTGAAATGAAAACAAGGAATTTGGAATGTTCCATAAACTTAGTTGATAAAGAAGTGGAAGGGTTTGAAAGGATTGACTCCAAATTTAAAACATGTTCTACTGTGGGTGAAATGTTATCAAATAGCAGTACATACTACAGATATTCTCCATGAAAGGAAAAAACAATTGATGTACCAAACTTTATTGTCTTATTTTAAGAAATTTCCACAGCCCTCTCAGCCTTCATCAAACAACAGCCTGATCAGTCAGCAGCTACCAACATCAAAGCAAGACCCTCCACCAGCTAAAAGGTTGAGTTTCTGAAAGCGCAGACAATAATTAGCATTTTTAACAACAAAGTATTAATTAAGATATATACATTTTTACACTAAATATACTATATAGTATAAACATAACTTTTATATGCACTAGAATGCCAAAATATTAATTTGGCTTGCTTTACTGTGATACTTGCTTTATTCCTATGGTCTGGAATCAAACCCATGGTATCTCTGAGATATGCCTGTATATACATTGGATTTCACTTGCCTATCTTCCATATCTATCCTTTTCTCTTAACCTTTTAAATTCTGTATTAATTTCCATTTGATTTTGCGGATTTTTTTCTTTTCTCCATGTCCCTTACTGATCAATTATCCTTTGGTTTTTCATTCCTTCGTTCCTTCCTTTCTCCTTCTTTTCTTTCTTTCAATATTTTATTTACTTATTTGAGAAAGAAAGTGAGTGAGAGAGAAAGAGAGAGAAAAGGCCCGGACAGAGGCAGAGGGAAAGGGAGAAGCAAACTCCGCTGAGCAGGGATCCTGCTGTGGGTTGATCCCAGGAACCTGGAAGCATGACCTAAGCCAAAAGCATACGCATAAGCAACTGAGCCACCCAGGAACCCCTTTCAGTTATTTCTAATTTCTCCTTTAGTTCAATAATTGTTTTTCTTCTACTTTCTTCTTGAGATCTGCCAGCTTGGCTCATATTTAATATTTTACTTATTTATAATCTCTTTATTATTACTTATCTGAATTTCTTTGTCTTTAGTTAATACTCTTGCTTCAGAATTAATTTTCTTAATTCATGGGAACATTTTATTGTAATTTTTATTTGCTTTTAACCATTTTCTGGTGAGTGGTTTTTGTCTGCTATTTGCTTTTGCTTTTTTAAACCCTCCTCTTTTTCCATATTATGGTGGCTGATATCTTATTTTGGATTCTATTTGTTATTCTATTTTAAACAAACTTGGTTTTTATTTAAGCAAATATTTAGCAGAAGTTTACGTAAAAGAAAAGTATAGGACTGTGTTCCAGATGGCAGGAATTTCAACATGACTGACTTACTATTCCTTTGTTACTTCTCCCGTGTGTAGGAATTGTCAACTCCTCAGGTGTTCACAGTGTGAGGTCTCTGTCCCAGCCTCTTGCATCATCAATAGACCATTTCCAGCAAATGTGGGTTTTCTGAAAGAGCCACTCTTTGTGCTTTGAAAATATTTTACCAGCCTTTGCACTCTTTTCTATTATTGTAAACAAAGGATATTGGTTTAACACCTCAGAGTGTGTTGCTGGCCTCTGGAACTTATCCTCTTTATGCCATTTTTAGGGACATACAACCAATATGTCCTCAGTCTAGTTCATTTTGCTCCCCAGTTAGATTATCACAAGCCATCTCCGTTTCAGAAAATTTCTATTTTAACCAAAGCCATGATTATAATGTAAAGATGTTCAGTTTCCCAACTTGGCCATATATATCATGACTATGAACAACCTTCTCCTCACTTCTCTTTCCAGATTTTTGAATGATAAAAATCTTCTCCATATTCAGATCCAACATTTGACCCATTTCCAGCTCCAAAAAGTTGACATGTTATTCAATGCGAACCTTTACTTAAAAAACAAAATTCAGGAGAGCAAATCTTAAAGATTTGGTAGGATATAAACTCTAAGTCCAGGAGTAAAGAGCTTAAAATTTTTATATTTAAAAATGCAAATACAATGAAAGCAGAGGATGGTAATAAGATAGAAAGAAGAGAGCACTAAGACTTGAAAGAGAAGAAGTGTGACATAGGTTTCTACTTTTGAAGTCCCTTAAGTTTAATTTCCAGTTAACACTCAATAGCTGTTTACAATATGGGATTAAAAGGTAAGCTCAAAAAGAATCAGAACAAATGTCATAATTTTTGCTTGTTTACCCAGAGAAAAACCTATCAAGTCCATGATTTTCTTTATGTGAAAGAAACAATCATGTCTCTGTCTTTCTAAATTAATCGTACATCCTACAGGATGCCAATGGTAAAGTGATAATTAAAAATGTATATGGGTCCCTGAGCTTAGTTAATGATATAATAAACAAAAAGTAAAGTCACTAATTTAACAGCAAATGTAGCATGCATATATGGATTAGGTTGAAATAGAACATTCTTTTTGGTCCACTGTTTTACTGAAAGTGGTTGCTGGAGGACATTTTTTTTGTGTGTTTCATAATCCATTATTAACATCACTAGGAGTCCCTTTAGTCCAATTAAAACCTCTGTTTATATTTTCCATTAGCTTAAGTTGTTCTCTAGTTTGGCATTAATTATCACAGCCATGTAGCCAGTATCCAAATTTATTATTCATCTGCTCTTTGGCTTCTGTAAATCTTAAATTGCAGAGAGCTATCTTAGTAAATAAAATTTAAAATCAGTTTGTTTCAGTTTCTGTATGTCCAAAGATAGAGGTCCAAACTCCATATTGTATAGGTGGTTAACAAGACTGAGGATTGGATTACATATTTTAACACAATCTATTGTAGTAATTAATGGATTACATGAAAATATGCAGAAAATAAATTGACTACCCAAAGTCACAATACTCCCTTCATTCTATTTGTATGTAAATTTTGTTCATGTACGTTGTATTCTAATATAACCAGCCAAATTGAACTAAATTTTATTATTTTCTTAGGAAACTGTTATACCAATCATTACACAAGGAAATCAATCTTTACTCTGTTAGAAGACAACATTATTCTTTTGTTGGGTGTATGAAAGAAATGCTTTTCATGTACTCCATTGTAGTGAATTCAGTTTATCATCTACACGATATCTGAGCATTTTCTACCTGTGGCTTATTTTAAGGTCTTAAATATTTTGTAATCTATTCTTTAAAACCTGTGAAAAATTTTGCATAATTAAATTAAATCAGTATCCAAGAGGGCTCTGTCGGTAACTTGCCACTTGAGATTTAATAAGAATGTTACCCACATTCTGAACTCCTGATAGCAGTAGAGCAATCATTTAACAAATGTTTTCTGAGCACCTACTGAGTGTCACCCACTTTCCCAGGCTTTAGGGATACATTGATGAATCAAATATGGTATCAAGAAGCTACATTGTCTAACAGAGAGATTAAGAAGCTACATTCTCTGGTATCAAAATCTACATTCTAGGAGAGTGATTAAGAGTCAGTCTGACTTTGGTTAGAAGTTCATCCCCACTAAATAAGAGCAAAGTGACCTTGGGCTGATTACTTATTAGTTCTGACCCTCAGTCTCTTTATCTATAAATCAATTCTAATACCTACCACATACAGTTATTGTGAAGACTAAATATGATATTGTACACAGATCACTCAGCACAGTAACTGGAATATAATAAAACTTGATATATTTTTAATATCTACATGTATTTATTATATCCTAACAGTAATCACAAGCTTTCTGCATCAGAGGAAAACTGATTACTTACTTATTGGTAATTCTAGCATTAGTTTCCTATGCTCTAATCCCTCACAGGGCAACATGAGGAGGGCAGATATTGTGCAGGCAAAAGTGGGATCTGAACATTCAAGAAAAACCCTGAAATTATGAATCTCAGAGCTCATATGGGGAGTGAGACATCTGCTTCCCTCCTAAGAGGGAGAGAAAAACCTTTGTTCTCAAATATAGAATCTAAACAAGTCCTCTGTAGGAAGAAAAGGGCAATGCTGACCACCCCATAGAATGTAAACAAATGGCTCCAAGAAGGAAAAATATGTACATCTTTGTAGGGCATTTAACTGTCTGGAACTTCCAGGGCTTTAGCCATTCACTTATCCTCTTAGCTCAGTTGCCAGTAATTTTTGGTGAGAAAGCACTGACCATGTGGAAAAATGAAAATATTCACATTGTTTTTTGATAATGTTCATAACCACTAACGATTACCCTTGTTAACATTATTAGCAGCAATTGCAGGACAGGAACCCAGGGGAGAGGGCTTTGGAGAAGTGACCCACCATCTGCAAAATTGATAATTAACCTCATGATTTTTTTTCTCTATTTTAAGTACCTCATCAAGGGATTTCTCTACACACCAGGGCCCCCCACCCTGACCTTATCTATGGCAATAAAAGCATAATGCATTAGTGTGAATAAGTTCCTAGTATCCACCAGCAATGATACTCTGTATTACACTAATCCAAAAATAGGTTACTTGAAAAACAATACTAGGTCAAATAAGTTTGGAAAAGGTTGTGGCATATATCTCCTTTCCTGGACAGTTACAAGACAAAACCATGTTATATATTTTAAGAAATTTTGCAGAAATGTTTAACTACTAATTTCCCCAAATTCCAAGTGCAAGAAGCATAACTTAAGGGAATAACTCTACAGGAACAGAGTCTCTGACTCTGAAGCACAGAAGAAATAAATTTGGCAGCAGGACCTTCCTAAAACCCTTCAAAAATCACTTGACATATACGTAAACACCAATTCAACACACTTTTTAAAAATATAGATATAAAATAGATATCTTAAAGATATAAAACAAAGTTTTATTTTATTATGTGCCAGACTTCATACTGAATATTGAGGACACAGAAATGTCTTATGAGATATGGTTTTGCCCTTGGAGATCTGATGTATACATAAGATCTGTCCTGAACTGTTACTCAAATCTCATAAATATTGCAAAAAGTCTTAGGATAATCCTATCCGAAGCACTCTGTGAAATATCTGTGTTTAGTAAATCAATCTCTGGTTTATTGGGGGGATAGAAGGGACATCTGATATCCAGCAAATCCATTAGCTATGCCTTCTCAAATGTCCTAATCAATTTCAGTGAATCTGTCAGTTTATCATTTTCCCAAATTATTTTCTCTCTAAAGAGCTATGAGCCCTCCTTCCCTTTTCTTTGCTAATGTAGCAGAATCCTCCATGACAGGGCAAGGACAGGGAAGGTACATTGAACTCAAGTGCTGTCTGAGGAGAGGGGAGTACAATTGGAGGAGCACCAGGTGCCCAAAATTGAGAACTATGTCACTTCTTTTATGCTTGCTGATGTTGCTAAATAACCAAGAAATAACGGCTATATATTGTTATAATGATAATCTTTTATTTAAATGACACATAAGTACAACCTCCAGTTTGTCTACTGGTCCTACAGAAATCATTCTTGAAATCTCTGTGTTAAGATAAACCTGCCCACCTCATCAGAAAACTAACAACACTAACTTTAGATTACCATCCTTTGAATTTCAATACAAGTGATACTGGCTCAGATACTTTAAAGCCTACTTATTCTAGAATCTAATTTTAACATAATAATTGAGTAGTAGGAATATCTGATACCCAAGGGAAGTTCTCATGGCTGGTCTTAAATTTTTTTCTATACCCCCCTGAAGTGCTATATTACCCAGACATTTCAAAATAACAAGAAAAACATATTAAAAAGTATCAGGGAAACAGCAGATCAGAAAGTGGAATTTATGAAATGGAAATAATACAACTTAACTAAAAATTTCTTATAATTTGAACTCCTCTAGAAAGTTACTATGGTGCCAGGAGGGCATAATCTTGAATGACAAAAACCAGAAAAAAACTGATGGTTAATTTTATTAGGTAATTTTAAGTTCCTCGAGTAATGACTTCCTGTAATTTGGTTGGTAACTCTAGTCAGAAAGGGCTGTTTTGAGCTACTTGGTTCTTGTCCTGCTCTAATAGCAGTTAGCCGTGTGATCCTGGGAAAGACACCTGATGTCTGAGAAATGAGGTTTTAATCTAATTGAGGGTTTCACTAGCTCAGGAGTTCTTAGTCTGATAGCAGGGATAAAGAAATCCTTACACTCCCTAAAATTATATGCAAACTATATTGATATGTGCATTTGTTCAAGGAGTGATTCCCAAAGTTATCTTCGATTCTCTTCTCTCTCTGCCAAAGTTAATAACCACCTAAACAGGTCATTTCTAACACTGCTTTTCAGTTTAAAATATTTAAAGCTTCTGTGATTTTTTTACAATCTAAGATTTTAGTCACATTTTTTCAGGGCACAGGCAGTATTTAGAGTAAACCAGATCCCTTAAAACAACCAATCCATTTGAAGTCTTGAGTTGTCATTTTTCAGAAGGTGAGCAGTATTTTGTTTTGTTCTAGGAGTCTGGAAAAGTAAACATATTAGCCACAAGCCCTTCCCTCTTTCCCATTTTACCTATTCCACTACAGTCATGTGTATATGCAAACATTATAGGTCAGTGTGGTTAGGACGCATCTGTAAGATACAAAACTGATTGCAGGATAAATCTACTTTATCATGGTAATTATTTTAGAAAGACTGAGATTCGTGCATTTACTTATCCGACACAAGTTCACATGCCTCAAATTTTGAAGAGTACTTTACTTAATCAATCATGGTACATATCAGCAGATAGCCTGTAAACACACTAAGTTAAGCCAGAGGGAAAAAAAGATGCCATAATATGTGTGTCCTGCTGCCCAAAGGCCACACAGATGGCCCCGCTCTCAGGAGAAGGCCCTGTTGCCTAAGATAATCTCTAGATAACCTCAGTGCAAACCCCCATCTACACCAAACATAGAAGATGACCCGTGATTTTTGGAAATTAGATATATCCTCATACCACTGTTCTATCCCATGGATTTCAAAGAGATTTCTGGAGAGGTCTGCATAGAGAGTGAGGGATAGGAGGTATGAGGGAGCAGAGAAAGAATTATAAACCACAGGGTTCTGGCATGTATGTGAAGCTATGTATGAGACAAGAGGAAAGAGAGAGTGTTTCTATATGAATTCTGCAGTAAAGAAGTGTATTCAATTCACATCTCTTTAATTCCTTTTGGTCTGCTGGAAAGATAACCATTCCTCTCTTGCTGCTTCTGATTTTCTAAGATTCTCTCTCTATGCAGATCTCTCAAAGTACTTGGATCTGAATCCATTTAAACAGCTGTCTCTGTGTTCTTGTCTTGAACAGAGTATCCACAGGCTGCATTTTTCCCCGCTATCTGCTCTTACCCTCATTGATTTCTGTTCTTTTCAACCGCATTTTCTAACCAAAACTGACTCCACCTAGATGATACTATCTTCTCTGCTGTCCTCTCACAGGGCCGGCTGTGAATCGTAATGGAAAAAGTAGGAATTTTAAAGTATTTTTTGAAAGCTTTGATTTAGAAAGCTAACTGCCACTTTCAAGTTACGTGATCTTTAAAAAGTTAGATAACTTCTCTGTGTAGAAATAAAGCTCAGAGGCACAGTGCACATACAAATATCAAAGTTCAATTTCCAATATGTCTACTTCCTAACCAAGTAGGGAATTAGAGGCTTTTCTATATCACTGTGTCTAACACGAGACCTTCCACTCAAGAGAGTATGACCGAACATTTGCTGATGGAGTGAATAGCCTCCATGTCCTTACTGAAGCTAGGAATAACCACACCAGCAGAACTGGGAGGAAATAAATGAAACCATTGAGGCTTTCATCCAGCAAATATGAATTGCTGCATATGGGGCACCAATCAGTATGGTGGAACACAGTGGAGAGACAGTACTGGTTAACTGGACTTTTTCTTCCTTTTCTGTCTCCACAACTCACTGTAGGTGGCTGCTGGGAACAGTCCTCTTACTTCCCCATGTCAATCCTGGCCTCTTGCATGGTCATCCTGGGCTTCTCCATAAGGGAAGTTAAGTGCATGCCCCATCTGTAGTCAACCGCGGGAAGCCAACTTATCTGACCCCTCAGTGGTCATGCATCAAGTGCCTCTTTGATCCTCCTCTGCTGTGACAGGAGTGCAATAGTGAGGCTGGAGTGTGGACCCTCAACTTGGAATTAGGAGACTTTTGGTTTGAGTAGATTTCTGTGTTCCTATGGAGATAACTTCTCTGGGATGAACATTTATATTCTATAAAACAAAGGGGTTGAATAATTTGATCTCTAAGATACTTCTTGTTTTAAATTCCAGAATGTACTTAGCACTTAACCTCATAAACCGTGCTATGGTATTTTCTTTTATTTCAAGTCTTACTTCCACCTCAGTGGAAAGCTTCTTATAGGCAAAGATTATCACAGGCGTTTCTACAACCCTTACATGCCCAGAACACTAATGAAGAGTTAAAGTCCTAATTCTTTAATTAGCCATAGGAATATAGAATATTTCAAATTTAGTATTTATTATATATTTAAGCCTCCAGGACTTTAAAATCAAACGTATTCCATTCAGTCAAGGGGTGAACATTTAGTCTGGGGCATTTAAAAAACTATATTGTATTCTACTTTTATCAAAATATACCTGGGGGTGATTATATTATATTATACTATATACATTCCTAAAATCACACATTAAGAATAAGATTTACTTCACAGAGTGGACTCACCCATGTATAAACGTTATCACCCTGGAATTCATTTTATGAAAGACAAATACCTAATAAAGCTCCATCTGTTCCCAGGCAAGAACGTTTCCACATGGTGAACCTAATAATTAAGCACACTTGGTTCTGGGGACACGTATTATGTTAAATCCATAGGAAATAAAGTACAATACAATAAAAAATATCAAGCCTAAATTAAAGAAATCCATGAGGAGGTACAGCTTCGACTACAATGAAGTGTGCTTTCAGCAGGGCGTCCTTGGCCAGAATCCTCGGCGTCCTTCCCCTCCCTCTCAAACTTGCAAACTGGAGGGCTGACAGGAGAAGGGCAGAGACAGGAACTGTAAGGGAACCGGGTTCTACAGAGTCCCACCTAGTGCCCATTCGCTGCCCATCACAGCCCATCACAGACAGAACTGTTCTGTCTCTACGGCTTTCTCCTGGATTGAAACATAAGGAAGGAAAGCCAAAGAGCTTGAAAAGCAGACTTGGCGCGTCTCCCCTCCTTGCGGACCTCCAGAGCGGTGGCGCACACCGGGTGCATCCAAGCGATAAAGGAAAGCCAGACAAAGGTTCCAAGGAAGCAGCAATGCAGAAGCCGAAGTGCTTAAAGCATTCTGTCCGAGTTGTTTTCCATTAACAGTAACATTTGATATCACTCATCTTCAACTTCCTCTGTCTCCCTGGGGCCTCTGTTTCTACATCCACTATCTCTGTCCCATCATGGCACGGGCGGGGATTCATCAAACAGTTGGATCCTGTTCACTGAGCCACCCAGGCGCCCCCATAAAAAGAACTTTAAGTAAAAGTTTTGAGATAATATTGAGACAAAAATAAATAAGAGTGCTCTGTGTATTGTGAGCAACAGAAAAGGCCAGATAATCTTCTGAAACAGGTCAGTTTCATTTCTAGCTTCTCTGAATTGAAATCTTCTTAGAATTCCTGTTCTCTGTGTCCTGTTGTTATCAAATACTTTCCCACACTCTGCAAAACCTTGTTCCTTTCTGAGTACCGAGAGCTGGCAAGCATATTCCTCCCACATTCTAGATCTTTATTTTAGTGACCAAAGTGGGTTCATTGATTGTTTCCAATAAACAGGTATAACATGTTTAAGGCAGTGGGTAGTGTTTGCTGGAAGGTAACACTTTAATAACACCTCAAAATAATTATCTAAACCCATGTTTCATCATCTGGCCTCCAGTGTAGTGTCCTCATTCTGCTTACCTATTTTGACAAAAGATCTGTTATTTTTTCCAGTTCCCAATGTCAAATCATAATGATAGTTTCCTGAAGTTATCATTGAGTGACCATCTGCTATGTTTCTAATACTATCCTAGGTGCTGGGGATACATCAATATAAAAGCAGACAAAATCCCTGCTCTTATAGATCTTACATTCAAGAGAAAGAAACAATATAAAAGCATTCTTTTACAGAAATTATAGTTATGTGATGATAAATATTTTTGAATAATTTCTTATGATCAGAGACAACAGTGAATTATTTAAAAGTAGTATTTTAACATACACACAAAACTGTGAAGTGCATATTATTATCCTCATTTTACAGACAAAGGAACTGTACTTAGGGAGGCAAATAATTTCCCAAAGACAAAGATCAAGTGAGCAGCCTGATTAGGAACCAAACCTTCATTATTCGGACTCTATATCCTAAGATTGCAACTATAGTCCTTCACAGTCTCAGTTCAAGGTTAACGGACTTTCATTTCTACATTTCTCCAGCAACTTAGGTAGACCCTCTTTTTCCATTTTCATAGTTACTATTCCATTAATAGCTTCCCGACTGCTCCCTCATTATACGTATTTCTAGCATTTCCTTCTCCTGGTCTAGCCTTTCCCTGACCATGAGTTATGTCCTTGAGGCAGTGCATTTATGATCTCCTCATATGTTAGCAGCTTTCCATTGTGTACAATTTTCTTTTGAAACCTTCATCTTGGTGTTCAAGGATCTCTTCAATGTCATCCCAATCTATCTTATTTTCATTCAGTGTCTATCATTTTTGGTCTTCCTATACAGAACACGAAAATCCTACCTATTGAGTCTGGTTCACACATATAGAATTCCGTTATTTTAACCGAGTTTAACCACCACCACTCCTTGGAAAATTCTTTAAACATCCTGGTTCATATTGCAATCTCTCATCTCAAAGTTCATCATGTAATTCATTTTATATTGTGACTTCCTTTGCAAGATATTATTTTAGGAATAGTAAATTCCAACATTTTCTAATCCAGCTGGTTGTGACTCTTAAGAATAAAAAGCCAGCCTACATAGCAGACAGCCATAGGGCTGTCTCCTTTTTTCATCACTACAACTACTCTTCAAATTCCTTGGGCTCTGAACAGTTGCTTCCTTCTCACCCCTTTACTTCCATTTTCTTTTAAATATGTGGCATTTTCCTCTCCATCTCCCAATGTCCTCCGTGTTATCCCTTACGAACCACAAGTAAGTGAAACCATATGATAATTGACTCTCTTTGAGTTGGGAGAAATCGGAGGGGGAGACAAACCATGAGAGGCTGTGGACTCTGACAAACTGAGAGTTTGGGGAAGGGAGGTTGGGTGAGCCTGGTGATGGGTATTATGTAGGGCACCTATTGCATGGAGCACTGGGTGTGGTACATAAAAAATGAATTTTGAACACTGAAAAAATTAAATTAAATTAAAAAAATATGTGGCAGGGACGCCTGGGTGGCTCAGTTGGTTGGGCAGCTGCCTTCGGCTCAGGTCATGATCCCAGTGTCCTGGGATCAAGTCCCGCATCGGGCTCCTTGCTCCGCGGGGAGCCTGCTTCTCCCTCTGACTCTGCCTTCTACTCTGTCTGCCTGTGCTCGCTCTCGCTCGCTCTCTCTCTCTGATTAAAAAAAAAAAAAAAACGAAAAAAAAAAAAGGAAAAAAAAATATGTGGCATTTTATTCCTCCACTTTACCCCTCATTTACTTTGTTTTGGAACCTACCACCTGGGTTCCTCTTTCTCATCTCACCCCAATACTGCTCTAAGGAAGATGTGCTGATGATTCAGGTGGTGGTGAGGAGAAGGGAAGGGAAAAGCAAAGCCCTCATTATTTTTTTCTTTATCCTGCACCTCTGCCATTGGCTCTCTAATTCTAGTAATGACCCCCAATCCCATCCTGTCTATCCTCCCTCGTTCTTCGGACCCTACCCTTGGTTCCAATCTGATTTGCTATATCAAATTTGCCAGTACTCTAGCTCAAGTCTCATCTTCTTAACACTAAGAGTAGAGTAAAACTTATTTTTTAAAAAAAATCCATGTAAAAAATAAATAATCCATGTATGGCTTTGTTTTTATCTACTATGTCTTAACAAAACAAAGAGAATTAAACATTTATTTTTGGTATTGACTGAGGTGACAAGATGGGAAGTGCCAACAATATGCCAAACAATGTTCTAAGCATTTTTCAGCTAAGACTCAATCACTATAATAATCTAATGAAGTGGGTGTTGTTATTATTACTACTTTATAGATGTAGAAACTGAGGCACAAAGGGACTAAGAAACTTTTCCCAAATTATACAGATATCAAGTAACAGGATAAAAACTGACAGTCTGGCCCCAAAGGCAGTTCTCTGATCCTGCTATGATTCTCTCTGCTACAACTGCCAGCAGAAAGGGAGGAAGCCAAGCCTATCATGGAGCCTTATAAGAAAACAAATGCTGTATCTAGGTAGTTGCCTAGGACAAGCCAAGTTCCTAGCTATTTGTACAACTTCTTACCCTTTGATCTTCTGGGAGTACATCCCTGATCCTTACCCTCCTAGA
This sequence comes from Mustela nigripes, assembly GCF_022355385.1. Lineage (NCBI taxonomy): Eukaryota > Metazoa > Chordata > Mammalia > Carnivora > Mustelidae > Mustela > Mustela nigripes. The sequence continues at coordinate 21,464,149 of NC_081574.1, forward strand.
ATCCTTCCCTCAGGCCACTGAAGCCACCATTAGGCATAGAGGGACAGTATTTCCCTTCTGTTTAAAAAAAAAAAAATTAAAAAAAGTTCCCATGTGTTACCTGTGATAGGTTGAGCTTCTAGTACTCTTTGTTTAGACATTTTATTTCAGGCAATTTATGATTTAAGATATTTAAGATATTTTTGTTATGTAGAAGAAATCTACAGACTTCTTTGCTTTCCAAAGAAGTTTTTAAAAAATTAAGTAATATTTTTGTTTCATCCATCCCATTACTACAACACTAAACACAACTGACCTTCAGTAAACCTTGCTGGGCACTTTCAATTTGAGAGATGCCTCCTCCATAATTTAGTTGACATTCCTCTCTCCCTCTAACTGGGCCACCACTTCACAGACAGATTGATTACTAGGGGTCAAATGAGAGCCTGTCCACAACTGCGTTGAATAAAGGTACACAATAAATATAACTATGTGGGATTCTGAATTCTCTCGATCTATTACACAGAAAACACCTTGTATTGTTGAGGCGTCACGCATGTCAATCTGTATGATTCCTTCCATCACTACCTACTTCGCCCACAACTGCCTGAGTTGGCAGGAGAAGGGAAAGAAGAACGAGCGAGACACAGTCTCCTCCTCAGCACAGTTATAATTGTTTGTTTCTTCATTTTAGGATATAAAAGTGTAAATTCACTTAAAATATTGTCATGGCCTTTTCCTCCAGTAGTTAGTAAGCAACTGAATTGTCATGTAACAACAGATGTTTTAGTAAGAAAATAAAAAAAGATGCACTGAAGGACCTTGAAATAAATAACAGGCAGTCATCCCTATTTTTCAGAAGGGAAGAAATAATTTTATTCATACATATTCATGGCTGAATAAAATTATTTCTTTTTCTTAAATGTAATAGTGAGAATGAAGAAACATCAAATTACTTTTGTTGGAATTTGCATAAGCAAAAGAAAAGATACATAATGGAGCTCTATTTCTGAACAAAGTATCCCTCATTAGTGGAGTAACAGATCATATTAATGTTACCTTTATAAAGAGAAATGGACATGGATGAGCTTAGTACAAATTTTCACAATGAACAAAAGGATAAAAAAAAAGTTTATGTAGTTATTTTTACTATTTATTGCTGCACATGATCTTCATTTAGAGTAATCACAGCATAATAATAGTAGAAGGACTGAAGAAAACGTCACCTTACAACAAATGGGATTTAAACTTTAATATATGAACAGCTTGTACATTTACCTACTTCTTCATTTTATGTAAATACAATTTTCTGTGTCATTTTTAGATAGATCATAAGAAAACTAATCCGAGATTTACTAACTCAACCTTATATTAAGGTTGACTCTGCATAGTCTGCCTTAATGGGCTGGCAGGGTATTTGTGAATCAGGAGTCCCTACCTGCCCATTCATGCTGGCCCATTAGAAAAGATGTCCCCGACACTTTCATCATTGGCTCTTGGACTTCACTGAATTGAACTGGCACAAGGAAATTCTCCAAGTCAGCTTAAAATATAAATTATATGAAAAGAATTAAGGCTACTGAATTGTTTCAATTTTCCTAATGCTATATAAGAACCCCAAAGCAAAAACTGTTCAGTAAGGTCCACAGATTGATTTATGTATAAGATTTATTTTTCTCCTCTGATTTGAAGAGGACTTCCAAGCAGGTAGAACTCCAAGGAACAGCCAGGTGCACAGGGAGCTCACATCCTTTTACCTGACAGATTGCTTCATCAGTAAAAATAAAAGCAATCATGCCTACTAGATGTCCTTGAATGTGGATAAGCTGCTTCCTGGATCAAATTTTCCTGTCATCCACCTCTGAGTCCCAGATTTTGAACTTTTGAATGAGCTCTACAAGCTTCTGTGGTCCCTACTCAGATTGGTGATTAAAACAAAAACAAAAAAAACCCAAAACAGAACAAACACACTTTCCCTTTACGTATAAACTATCAATCATTAAAAAAGGAAAATGAATTTTTTGTTATTATTTTATTATTTTGTTATTATTTTTGTTATTGTTATTATATATTATTTAAATATATTCATATTTATATAAATACAAATTTATTTGCTGTAGTAGTTCTATTATTTATAGTAACTGCTTTATATATTGATTTGTAGTAGTTGCTGTAGTGAATGAGGATAGGTAATGTCATAGTAAGAAATTAGACTTTGCAATATAACATTTTGTGGGTTCTGTCACTTAGTAGCTATATAGTCTTGAAGAAAAGTGCTAAAACTTCCTAAACCTTATCCCAATCACCTGAAAGAATTTAGTAAGACATTATTCTTCATTAGGCTACAAAGGTGTTTTGGCACTCAAGATGGCAATGACTTTTAGATATCATGGATATTCAGCTGACTTTACTATGAAAAGTATATGCCATTGGAATAAAGTCAATTCAGCAAAGTTTTCTATAGACAAATACATGGAAAATGTAGAAGGCTGGCAACAGCCTTGACAGGACACTTCATTGACAAATTTCACAGATTTACTGCAGAACTGGACTCTTCACATGGATTTACTGCCTCTTTGGAGGCAAGGCTGTGCCAAGGTCTTGGGAAGAGGGTTTCAGTCGGATTCCCCTGATTTCCACTGCAGTGTTTCCCTTGCCACTTATTTAATCTATGTCACTTACAAATTATTTTATTGCTTAAATGATGCTTTCTTCTCTGGAGCACTGTGATTACAATACCAAGCTTGCATGCGCATTTGTGGAGTTTAAAATGAAGACGTATGTACAGGTCTCATTTCTGTACCACTTCTCGCTCTCTTTTCCTGTTTTTTTGTTTTGTTGTTGTTGTTGCTTTTGTTTTTTTGATGACCAGGAGTAAGCTGTATCTATGATGAATATTAATGCGTAAAAATCTCCCTCCTGGCCATACCCACACATTTGAGCATGATTTTGAGAAGCATCCTTATCAGCCTTTCTGAGTCCTCAGAGTTGCGTGGCTTTGTGCAAAGCTACTCTGCTTGCTTATGACTAAGACACCTCACAAAATCCACTGGGCTTGAGGAATTGGCCAGCAATAGCATTCACAAGGATAAGAATTTGGGGGGAAACTGTATAAATTATCTCAACACCCCTCCCCCCTAGAGATTTAAACATTGGCAACAGATTATGATATTTTATATTACTATATTTAGAACACCTTCCTAATAATTTGACTTTTAGAAAACACTCAGATGAGAAGAGAGCTGGACTTAGATGTCAAGGCAAAAGAACAAAACATGATTTTGTGAAAATACAATTTTCTATAGCATTCTCTTTTCTAACTCAGGAAGGATTAATCTCTTCATTGTGCACAGTCCATAGACAGAAAGTGTGTCCTGCTCCATATTTATTATTATGCATTACACAGATCTCTTTTCATGCCTGCTCCCTGCCAGTAGACTGCAACCACTTGATGTCAGGGTCTCAATCACTTCTGAGTTCCTAAGGCATTTTCCATTTAAATGTTTTTAAAGCAAAATGAATAGGTGCATGGTCAAGAAGGCTATAAATGTGAGAGGCATTATTTAATTCTTTATTATTATCATTTAGGATATCAATAGTCATGAATTAAAAGCCAAGAAGGGGGGCATCTGGGTGGTTCTGTTGGTTAAGAATCTGCCCTCAGCTTAGGTTATGATCCTGGGCTTACCTCAACAAGGGGCAGCCTGTGTTAAATGAAGAGCAATCACTTTCACTGTGTCTGTTATCTGGCTCTTAATCTGCCATCTTCTTCATTTCATTCTCCTCTCACACTCAGCGTGAAGACTTCCCCATAATCAACACCTTTGTCTCTTTGTCAATCACTTTACTCTTCTCCGTGGGTCAATCTCAATTCTTTGCACAAGAGTAGATTTTTGTGCCCAGGGGTTCTTTTGTATGAGCAGTAACTCAAGGCATGTTTACTGGTGAAGTAAACATATGGCAGAAAACAGCCTAAAGTCAGATTAAATAAACAAGATTTCCTGATCTGTTTAGTTGGGACCCAGCTCTTTAGGAAAAATGCTATCTTCTGCTTTCCTCACATGCCCCATCTCCCTTTATTAAGTGGCACAGCACTTGATTGTCTTTCTGCCCCCATGAAAAGCCTTCCAGTTAATCAGACTAGCTCTTACTGGGAGTCAGCCTCTGATTTAATTCTTCTGATTCACCTTGTTAGAAAGGTAATATGTGGGCTCCTGGGTTGGTTAAGCAACTGCCTTCGCCTCAGGTCATGATCCTGGAGTCCCAGGATGGAGTCCCGCATCAGGCTTCCTGCTCAGCGGGGAATCTGTTTCTCCCTCTGACTTGTCCCCTCTCATGCACTCTCTCTCTCACTTTCTCTCTCTCTCTCAAATAAATAAATAAATAAATCTTAAAAAAAAAAAGAAAGAAAGAAAGGTAATATGTGGTCATGGTGGAGGTGGAACAAGTTTTGATAACACACCAAAAGTCACGATAATGTTAGGCTTTTTAAAGCAACTGGTATTTGAAACTTTCATACATTACTATCACCCACTTATTTAAAAATGTTCATAATAGGGGCACCTGGGTGGCTCAGTGGGTTAAAGCCTCTGCTTTCGGCTCAGGTCATGATCCCAGAGTCCTGGGATCGAGCCCCGCATCAGGCTCTCTGCTTGGTGGGGAGCCTGCTTCTCTTTCTCTCTCTCTGCCTGCCTCTCTGCCTACCTGTAATCTCTTTGTGTCAAATAAATAAATAAAATCTTTTAAAAAAAATGTTAATAATAAACCTTGTTACTTTTACTTTTGCTAATCATGAAAAATAGTTCTCTTATTAAATTAGAATCCTTTCACTTCCTACCCACTCAGGAGCCTCCATATTCCAATGATTTCAATTGTTACTTTGTAAAGAAGGAAAAAGTACTCATCAAAACTGGACATATCCCCTTTGTTATTCTCACTCATGTCAGTTTTATTAGAACACAGGATAGTGGGGCGCCTGGGTGGCTCAGTGGGTTAAGCCTCTGCCTTCGGCTCGGGTCATGGTCTCGGGGTCCTGGGATCGAGCCCTGCGTCGGGCTCTCTGCTCAGCAGGGAGCCTGCTTCCCCCTCTCTCTCTGCCGGCTACTCTGCCTGCTTGTGATCTCTCTCTCTCTCTCTGTGTCAAATAAATAAACTAAATCTTAAAAAAAAAAAAAAAAAAAGAACACAGGATAGTTTTCTGCAAGAGCTATTTCATATTTATGAAAATGAATAATTCATATTCAATCAATCAAGTTGATGTATAATACTAATATTTTTAAATGTAGTTACCTACCCTCAGTAAACACTATCTAGGCATTATTAGAGTGAAATAACTGTTCAAACAAATAACCCCCCAAACTCAGTGGGTTAAAAACAATAAAGAGTATTTCTAGTTTACATAAAGTCCAATAAGATCAAGCAAGATCTAAAAGGTCGAAAAAGTTAATATGTATTCATACTATTGTATATTTAACCAGGAAAGAAAGCTTGATTGACTTCTGTTTGACCTTTGATTAATAATTATTTACATACTTTTTGTTACAGTAGAAAAAATAACCAGACTCAACCTGAATAAATATAATAAAAACTTATTAATGCTTAATAAATATTAGTATATCAAGGTTTAAATTACATGTATCTTCACTGAAATTTATCCTATCCTTTACTTTAGTCTCAGAAGAGAATCTGTAGCTACTGTTCTCACAGATACTTGTAGCATCCCTACTTTTCATGTTTGTGTCTTGGGAGGTAACTTTTAATTTCAAGCTGAACATCTGGTTTCTGCAAACCTGAATCACAGAAATATTTCAGTAGTCAAATAACTTTTTCTTGTATGTAGGGCTAGAGTAGACCGAAATCCTCCATTTCTACCTTCTCAAATTTAAGGCTTAGAATGTGACTTCTCTAAAAAGTTGTGTAGCATAGCCAATGGGATTTTCACGGCTGCATTTCTATCCAAATGGTAATAATGAGGAGAGATGTTGCCACAGAAATACAGATACAAATGTGCTCATAGAATAAAATACTGTTGTAAAAATGTGGGTGGAAAACCACGGACTACTTATTAATCATCTTATATGCACAGCAAAACACCACTGTACTGATATACATTTGAAAAGGGTACCAGGGTTTTTTTGGTTGTTTTGTTTGTTTTATTTCAAATAGTCCCATGGTTGGACTTAAGTCTACCATCTTGTTTATTTTCTATTTGTCTCATCTGCTTTTTTCCCTACTCGTTCTTCCTTGTTTGAGGTCTTTCAGATTAAACCACTATTTTCTACTATTCAAGTTTTTCTTCTCTATTGCATTTTTAGTTACTCCTTTAAAAAAATATATATTTTTGATAGTGGTTTCCTTAAGGATTAAGGTATGTTTCTTCAACTTATCAAAGTCCACCGTAAAAACTGCATAACAGTATAATTCCATTTATTTTCTTCATTTACCTACTTCATATTTAATTTTTACATATATTTAAAACTGCCATTTATTGTTGCTATTTTTACTTTAAATATGTGATGAGTCTTTTAAGAGAACTTTATTCATAATTTTTTCTTTTTTAACATTTACCAACATATCTGCTGTTTATGGTACTCTTCATTCCTTCCTGAAGATAAGGATTTCCATTTGGAGGCATTTCCCTTAAGCCTGAAGTATTTCCTTTAGCATTATGGGCTTTCTGTGAGAAATTCTCTTAGCTTTAGTTATGCTTTTGGTTTTGAAGAATATCTTTGCTGGAGATAGAAATCTGAATTGATAGTTATTTTCTCTGTAGCACATTAAAACTATCCTATTGTTTTCTGATTTCCATTGTTTTTTATGGAAAGTCAGCTATTATTCTTAATACTGTTCACCCAAATTTAGTAATGTGCCTTTATTCTCCAGCCACTTTTGCTGGTAATGGCCAGCAATCCCCATACTGATGGATAAAATTTTATTCCAGTCTTTGAAAGAGAGAAGGAAAGGAGGTCAATGCTCAGAGACAAAGACCCTTCATTCTTCTTTGCTCTTAGCTTTATTTGTGCTTCAGGATAATCATAAATCTCTACTAGTCTGTTTCTCAAGCAAATGTGTGGTAAAGGGTCTTAAAGAAAATAGAAGAGTCTGATTACAGGGAAGATACAATGTGCTGATCAGCTTGTTCTAAGAGTTCTGCTAAACATAGCTTTAGGGAACAATGAATACATATCTTAGATCACAGGGCAGGTGTTTGGGCTAAGAAAGCTTTGGGGAAGGCAACTCCACAGGGCATTCCTATGGCAGAGTGGTCATGCAGGTCTCCTCATTCCACAGGTCTATGCCCTTCTCCAAAATCTTCCCTTGCCCTCAGTGGCCTCCAAGTTATATTTTAGCAAGCCAGATATTATGGATGATTTTATACTCTACATTAACACCAACACACTTTTAGATTTTCTTCTTTGCTTTTAAGATTTTATATTTCAATAGGTTGACTCTGGTGTCTTGCTGTGGTATTCATTGTATTTAAAATGCTTGAAGTTCACTGGGATTTTGGGATTTGTGGATTGATATCTTTACACATTTTATAAATTTTTATATATTTCCATTGTTCTACTCTTTATCTCTTCTCCTGAGGCTCCAATGTTTATTAGTTCATGGGTCACTGATTCTCTGTTTTATTTATTGTTTTTTCTTGCTTGCTTTGGTTATGATAGTTTCAAATTATTTTAACTGACTTCAATTCACTGGTCCTCTCATACCGTTTAACATCTTCTTAAACCTATTAATGAATTTTCCATTTAAAAATTGTTTCAGTGCTGTGCTCATTTGATTCTTTATAGACTTTCATTTCTTTAAACAACACCATAGGGGCGCCTGGGTGGCTCAGTGGGTTAAAGCCCCTGCCTTCAGCTCAGGCCATGATCCCAGGGTCCTGGGATCAAGCCCCAAAGCAAAGTCTCTTTGCTCAGCAGTGAGCCTGCTTCCCTCCCTCTCTCTCTCTCCTACCTCTGCCTACTTGTGATCTCTGTCAAATAAGTAAATAAAATCTTAAAAAAAAAATAAACAACACATAAATCTTGATCCATTTGGTGCATCTTCTAAATCCACTAACATATTTATAATAGTATTTTAAGACTTAACATACTAATCCAAAACTCATCTTTTGGTTATAATTGACATATAGCATTATATTAGCTTCAGTTGTTCAACATAATGAGTTGATTATATATTGCAGAATAATCATAGTAAGTCTAGTTGACATCCATTAGCACATATAGTAGTGCATCTTTTGATAATGCTTTTATTGACATTTTCTTCTCATGCTTATGGGTTTTGATTTGGCTTCTTCACATGTTCTTCACATGTCTCAAAATGTTTTATTGTATTCTAGATACCATATATAAAATAACAGTTGATGTTGAAGTTGAATAGATGTAGTAGGTAGATACAGATAGAGATATACTTTCCCCCAGAGAGATCTCATGACTTTGTTAGTTGTTAATGGTGAGATCTCTGAACCTACTGGGAGTTATTTGCAACTCTGAATAGTTTTATTTTACTTCTGATTCCAAATATTTCAAAAGTTTGGTTAGGCACCCCCTCCAAAAAGGCTTTGGGGCCTGAGCACAAATTTTAAGAAAATAGACAGCTTTCTTACTTGCAAAGTGTTAAAATCTTTGATGCTATGAAGAAATTAACTGGGTAGAGGCTGGGTCATTACTTTAATTAGTTTCACTTTATAAGGAAACTTCTGTTTTGAGATTGAGGTCTGGTGCCTTCTCCAGAAAAACTGAGATTAAAGCACCACTATATCTTCCTCCATGCCCTTGCTCCCTTCCTAGTCATTATTTATTTAACAAAATATACTACGTGAGAAAACTAGAATATTGGGATTATTAGTTTTGCCACTGGGGCTCTTTCATATTTCAGTTCCTCTTGATCCCCCACATGTTCATTAAAAATTCAGCTGATGGGGTGCCTGAGTGGCTCAGCAGGTTAAGCTTCTGCCTTCGGCTCAGGTCATGATCTCAGGGTCCTGGGATTGAGCCCAGCATCAGGCTATCTGCTCCATGGGGGGCCTGCTTCCCCCTCTCTCTCTGCCTGCCTCTCTGCTTACTTGTAATCCCTCTCTCTGTCAAATAAATAAATAACTACTAAAAAAAATCAGCTGATTTTCTTTGTCCTAAGAAAGTATCCCTGCCTCCAACAAGATTGGTCCTCGGTCCCCCTTAAAGTAAACTAGGTTGCAGCTCCTAGCTATGTGAGCAACTGATGCTTTCTTATTTAAGGCCTAATTCTCCAGAATTTAGTTCACTTTTTGATTCCTTTGCATCTATAGCTCTTAGATGGCTTTAAAGAAAAGAATGATGACTTGTTTTCCTCAGTGTTTTTTTGTTTGTTTGTTTGTTTTTGTTTTGTTACAACAAGAGCAACCAGATGGTGGTTCTTAACCCTGTCTTCATCTTAGAATTATCTCAGGATCTTTTAAGAATTCCAGCATTCAGGCTGCACTCTAGTTCAATTAAATTAGAGTATGCAGGGATATACCCAAGCATCATATTTTCTAAATCTCCCAAAGTGAGTCCAATATTTAGCCAATGTTAAGAACCACTGTTCCAGGAGCACCTGGGTGGCTCAGTCAGTTAAGCGTCTGCCTTCAGCTTAGGTCATAATCCCAGGGTCCTGAGATAGAGCCCTGCATCAGGCTTCTTGCTCAGGAGGAAGCCTGTCTCTCCCTCTCTCTCTGCATGCTGCATCTCTGTCAAATAAATAAATAAAATCTTAGAAACAAAACAAAACAAAAGAACTATATCTCTAGTGGTATAGAATTTAGGCTCTCTGAAAAACCAATCCTGCAAAGGGCTAAAGAAACTCAGTAGATGACAGTTTAGAAAAGTAAGGAAGATTGAGATGACTGGGAAAGAATATTGGTTGATTGACATTATCATTTCAATCTCAAAAAGTATTTAAATCTGAATGCTGGATATACTCACACAATATGTATTTGGTATTATGATTTTTAGATTGATCATGATGATAATGTTGATAATAAAGTTTTTATGAAGGAAAAATTTAAATTTATGAGAAATCAAAAATTCTAACTATGAGAAATGGATATTGGGATGGTTTTTTTTTTTTGAAAAATTAATAGTGATTTTGTTCAGATAATAGTCTCTCATTGTTACTTCTAGATTTCTTAGAAATCAACATATTTTTTCTCCACCTATTTTAATTTATTTTGCCCTTTAAATAATCCATGGGGTAGGAATGGGGAGAGGCAAGGAAACAGTTGAATTTTAAGTAGTGTTTCATTTTCAAAATTGAGCTACAATTGATATTTCCTATGACTATAATATATAATATACTTTTAAAAGGTTTTAAAATAACATAAATTAATACAGTCTATCACATTGATTGATTTGTGGATGTTGAACAACACTTATATCCCAGAAATAAATCCCACCTGCTCGTGATGGATAATCCTTTTAATGTACTACTGGATCTTGTTGGCTAGGATCTTGTTGAGAATTTTGGCATCCATATTTATCAGGGATATTGGTCCATAATTTTCCTGGGGTCTTTGCCTAGTTTGGGGATCAAGGTAATGCTGGCCTCATAGAATGAGTTTGGAAGTTTTCCTTCTGTTTCTATTTTTTTGAAACAGCTTCAGGAGAATAGGTATTTCTTCTTTAAACGTTTGGTAGAATTCCCTTGGAAATCCATTGGGCCCTGGCCTCTTGTTTTTTGGGTAAAGTGTGTATGTGGGAGTGGTTAAAATGTGCTTTTAGAAAGTGTTTGAACTTAAGCAACCATCAGCCTAAAATAGACTGCTGTATACATATAGGGTGTTGCATATGCCAAAAACCTATAATAAACACACAAAAAGTAAATATAAAGGAAACCAAACATAATACTAAAGAAAATCATCAAATCAAAAGGGAAAAAGTAAGATTTTTAAAAAAGGACCAGAGAATTACAAAAAAATCCAGAAAACATTAACAAAATGGTAACAAATGCATACCTATCAACAATTACTGTAAATGTTAATCAATGCCCCAATCAAAAGATGTAGGGGAAATAAATGGATAAAAAAAACACGACTCATCTATATGCTAGTGAGAGACTCACTTCACATCTAAAGACACAAACAGACTGAACGTGAAGGGATAGAAAAAGATATTCCATGGAAATGGAAATGGAAAGAAATTTGGGATAGCAATACTTGTGTCAGACAAATTCAAATTTAAAACAAAAATAATGGCAAGGTAAAAAGAAGGGCAATACATAAGCATAAAGGAATTCATCCAGCAAGAGAATATAGCATTTATAAATATCCATACACCCATGTAGAAGTACCTATATATAAATAAGACAAATATTAACAGACATAAGTGAACTTTAATATTCCATTTACATTATCCAAATGTAACATCATCCAGACAGAAAATCAATAAGAAAACAGAAGCCTTAAATGACACATTAGACCAGATGGCCTTAATAGATAAATGCAGAACATTCCCTCTAAAAACTGCAGGGAACATATTCTTTTTAAGTGCATATAGAACATTCTCTAGAATAGATCACATGTAGGTCCATAAGACAAGGCTCAATAAAGTTAAGAAAGCTGAATCATATCAACCATCTTTTCTGACTAGAGTGGTATGAAATTAGAAATAAACTACAAGAAAAATGGAAAAACATAAACACAGGAAGATTAAGCAATATGCTACTAACCAACCAATGAGTAAATGAAGAAACTGAAGAATAAAAAAAAATACCTTGAGACAAATGAAAATGGAAACAAAACTTGTCAAAATTATGGGACATGGCAAAAGCAGTTCAAAGAGGGAACTTTATGGTGACACAGGTCTATCTCAAGAAACAAGAAAACAAACAGGGTTTTGGAACGGAGAAGGGGAGGGGGTTGGGTGAGCCTGCTGGTGGCTATTATGGAGGGCACGTATTGCATGGAACACTGGATATGGTGCATAAACAATGAATTTTGGAAAACTGAAAAGAAAGAAAAAAATAAAATGGGGAAAAAAAGACAAATTCCAAATACACAATATAAGTTTATACTTAAAAGAACTAGAAAAAGATAAACACAGCCCAAAGTTATGAGAAAGAAGTAAATAATAAAGATCAGAATGGCAATAGAGAAAAAAAAGAGAAAAGATCAATTAAACTAAGAACTGGGGGGCGCCTGGGTGGCTCAGTGGGTTAAGCCGCTGCCTTCGGCTCAGGTCATGATCTCGGGGTCCTGGGATTGAGTCCCGCATCGGGCTCTCTGCTCTGCAGGGAGCCTGCTTCCTCCTCTCTCTCTCTGTCTGCCTCTCTGCCTACTTGTGATCTCTCTCTGTCAAATAAATAAATAAAATCTTAAAAAAAATAAATAAATAAACTAAGAACTGGTTCTTTGAAAAGATAAACAAAATTGATAAACCATTAGCCAGACTTATCAAGAAAAAGAGATAGGCAAGAGAAGTACAACCAGACAGGAAAGAGAAGTACAACCAACTCCATAGAAATACTAAAATTATAAGAGTATTACAAACAATCATATGTCAACAAACTGGAAAACCTAGAAGAAATGGATAAATTTCTAGAAGCATACAATCTTCTGAGACTGAATCAGGAAGATATATACAATCTGAAAAGATTGATTACTAGTCATGAAATCAAATAAGTAATCAAAAAACCCCAACAATCAGAAGTCCAGGACCAGATGGTTCACAGATCAATCTATTTACCATTTAAAGAAGAGTTAATGTCTATCTTCAAACTATTCCAAAAAATTAAAGATCAAAGAAAGCTGCCAAATCCATTCTATGATGCCACCCATTACTGTGATAACAAAACCAGATAAAGACACTACCATAAATAAATAGTCAAAATCCCTAATGAACATAGATGCAACCATCTTCAATGAAATATAAGCATTAAATTAGATCACAAATTATAATCAAGTAGGACTGATTCCATACATGTAAATCAAATTGTATATTACACATTAACTAAAAGAAGGATATAAACCATATAATCATCTCACTATATGTAGAAAAAGCATTTAACAAAATTCAACATGCATTTATAACAAAAAAAAAAATCCCAACAAAGTGGGTACAGAGAGAATGCACCTTAACATAATAAAGGTCATAAATGACAGATTCACAGCTAATGTCATGCTCAAAGATGAAAAACTGAAAGCTTTTCCTCTAAGACTTGGAATAAGATAAGTGTGTCCACTCTTGCCACTTTTATTCAACATACTGCTGGAACTCACAGCCACACCAATCAAACAAACAAACAAAAAAAGCATTCAAATTGGTAGGAACAAGTAAAACTATAACTATTTGTAGATTAATACTCTAGAGATTCGACCAAAAGTTACTAAAACTAAATGAATTCAGTAAAATTGCACAATACAAAAATAATATACTAAAATGTTTTGTGTTTCTATACACTAATACTGAACTAGCAGGAAAAAAAATTAAGAACACAACCCCATTCACAACTGCATCAAAAAGAATAAAATACTAGGAATAAATGTAACCCAAGGAGATAAGAGACCTATGCTCTGAAATCTATAAGATACTGATAAAAGAAATTGAAGATAACACAAATAAATGTTAAGACATACTGTGCTCACGGACTGGAAGAATATTGTTAAAATGTCCACATTACCCAAAGCAATCTACAGATGCAATGTAATCCCTACCAAAACCAACAGCATTTTTTTCACAGAATTATAACAAATGATACTAAAATTTATATAGAACCACAAAACACTTAAAATATCCAAAACAATCTTCAGATAGAAGAGCAAACCTAGAGGCATCATACTTCCTGCTTTCAAACTATACTACAAAGCTATACTGATCAAAACAGTATGATATGGGCACAAAAAATAGACATTTAGATCAACAGAACAGAATAGAAAGCTTGGAAATAAACTCATGCTTATATGCTCAACGAATCTCTAGCAAAGGAGGCAAGAGTATACAATGGAGAAAAGACAGTCACTCCAATAAATGGTGCTGGGAGCTACAAGGAAAGAAAGAAATTGGACCAGTTGGTAATATCATATAGAAAAAAAAAAAAACTCAAAATGGACTAAAGACTTTTTATGAAACTTCTAAAAGAAAATGTAAGTAGTATGCCCTTGGACATTGATCTTAGCAGTATGTTTTTGGATCTGTCTCCTTAGAGAAGGAAAACAAAAGCAGAAACCAACAACTGAAAGTCTATCAAGCTAAAAGATTCTTAGAGTGAAGGAAACCACCAACAAAATAAAAGGACAAGTTACTGAATGGCAGAAGATATTTACATATTTACAAAAGATACATACAATAAAGGGTTAATATCAAAAATATATCAAGAACTCATACAAAACAACATCAAAACAAAACAAAAATAATCTGATTGAAAGTGGGCAAAGGACCTGAATAAACATTTTGCAAATAAGACATACAGATGGCCAACAAACACAGGAAAAGATGATCAACATCACTAATCACCAGGGAAATGCGAATCAAAAGATATTACCTTATACCTGTCAGAATGGCTAATATCAAAAGACAAAAACAAACAAACAAAAAAAGGCCACATGTTGAATGATCTCCTTTACATGGTATGTCAAGAATAGATAAATCCATAGAGGCAGAAAATAGATTGGTTGTTGCCTAGAAATTATAGAGTTTAACTTTTTATTCCAAATGTCTAATTACAACACCTTTAATGTTATAATTAGTAAAGCATCTTTCCTCTGTTTCAGCATTTTTTCTGTACTAGTACATTTTTTTGCCTGCCCCCAAAATTTTAAAAATACTGAAATATATCCCACCAAAAATTATCTCATAGTGATTTTTATTAATCTTAATTTTATTTTTTTTCAGTGTTCCAAGATTCATTGCTTATCCACCATGTATCTTCTTTTTAAATCAACATGAGGAATGCTAAAAATATTTATGAAATTAAGTATTTCCATCCTTGTGTTCAAATTTCTATTTAATCAATGTACAAAATTTAAAGAAAAAGGAAACCAACTTGATCAGTGTGCTGAAAATAGGGGGGAAAGAAATTTGAGTCATTAAAAACAAAAAAGTCATTAAAACAAAAACAGAAATGTCAAAATATATTTAAATAATAGTACTAAACATTTCAGTCATAACAATCCAAATAAATATGCACTTTTATTAAATATTAAATGATGAAGATTATGGGGGAGAGTTCCAAATGGCAGAGTCATAGGGGAACTCTGAATTGCTTTGTCCTTTAAATACAACTAGATCAACCTTCAACTATTTTGAACAACTAGGAAGAGAATTGGAGGGTTACAGAAAAAAAAATCAGCATAGTTGGAAGAGTGAATTTGGCAGAAGCAAGATTGTGAGCACTGAACTGGGGAACTGGGAAGCCTGGGGGCCAGGAAGGGGAGGAAGCCTTGCTCCCAGGGCAAAGTCAGAAAGGATAAAGTTGGAAAGAATGCAGTGGTTTGTCAACCCATAATAAGCTGTAGTGATGGGATCCCTGGGTTGCTCAGGGAGTGATTGCTCCCTTCCTGGAGGGCACATAGAGGAGTATATTTGTCCTTCCAAAGGGGCAGCTGTGGAACAATTATGGGGAGCTCAGCAGCGGGATCAGAGGGGTGTGCAGAGGGCAGAAAACCTCTTTAGTTTTTGGTGTGAGCCTCATAGGCTTAAACCTCTGGGCTTGTGCCAAACAGCTGCTTTTCTGGGACTGACACAATGGAGCACAGAGACTGGAGCAGATGGCAGATAACCTGGCCCTGCTTTTTGCTCTGAGCCAGAATAGGCTTATACCTCTGTGAACACACCATACCTCTACTTTTCAGTAGAAAAAAGCACTGACACAGCAGAGTGTAGAGACTGCAGCAGACTGTGGATAACCAGGTTGCTTTTTGCTCTCTGCCATAACAGACTGAAGCCTCTGTGAAGGCTTTTTTTTTGAGAGAAAGGGGAGTAGGGGGCTGAGTCAAGTGCAGATGGCTGGTAGCCCAGCTCCAGCTTTTCACTGAGCATTACAATAAACTCTAGCCTTTGTGCACATTGTACAAAGGCTTTTTGGGGACAGGACAGAGCTGGGCATGCCCTGAGCCTCCTGGCCAGGGACAAAAATGTGCATGCACATTACCAGGCCATTTAAAACTTGGAGTTTTGAATCCCAGCCACTGGCCAGAGATAAAATACAAGAGATCTATGGCTCTGGGCATGCCAACTGACTGGACACACAAAGGTGAGGGTAAGTAACTGAGGTCAGCTAGGTCACAGGAGATTACTCACTTTTCATAGAGGGCTTTCTGGGCAATGGCTGCTGGCTCTTCCACCCCCAAGGACAAAAGGGATAGGTAATGCCATATTCTACCTCTTCCATCTCTACTCCCCTCCATCAGCCCATCTGCCCACCAGCACAGTCAGGTTCCAAAGAGAAACACAGCACCTCTGTGGGAGGTTGGAGTCTTCTACACTAAAATCCTTCCCTCTGACCTGGCAGGAGCATCTTTATAAGGGCAATTCAGCTTGTGAGTAGCATGGTAGACCTCTCCCTCAGCAGAACAACACAAATCCCTATATATAACAAATCTCCTGATTAAAGAAATGTCCAAAACTTCAGCTTCCAACTTAACTTCACAAACATACCAAACATACCCACTTAAAGGAACAAACACTCCCCATTACAAGCAAGGAGGAACTCTGTAGAGGAAGGACCAATGGGAAAGAGCAGCCGAAACACAACAGTGTACACACAGCATACACCAGAATCACTTCCTGAAGATATTTTTGTTGTTGTTTTTTTTTTATTTTTTTCCTCTCCTCTTTTCTGGACAAAATAATTAGAAGGAGAAATTCACAACAAAATGAAGAACCAGAGGTAGTACTCACTGCCACAGATTTTATCAATAGGTATATAAGTAAGATGTCAGAACTAGAATTCAAAACAACAATTATAAAGATACTGGCTGGTGTTGAAAAAAAGCATAAAAAACACTAGAGAATCCTTTGCTGTGGAAGTAAAAGAACTAAAATCTAACCAGGCTGAAATTTAAAATGCTATTACTAATATGCTGTAACAAACAGAGGATCTAACTGCCAGGGTAAATGAGGCAAAAGAGAGCCAGTGATATAGAAGACAAAAAGATGAAAAGTAAGGAAATAGAAAAAAGAGTAAAAGAACTACTGGATCATGCGGGGAGGCTTCAAGAAATCAGTGATACCATAAAGTGCAATAATATGAACCACAGGGGTTCTGGAAGATGAGAAAAAAGATTTGTTTGAATGAACTATAGCTGTGAAATTTCTTAACCTGGGAAAGAAAACAAGCATTCAGGGCCACGAAGCACAGAGAACCCCCCCAAAATCAATAAAAATAGGTCAACACTCGGACATATAATAGTGAAGCTGGCAAATTTCAGAGATAAAAAGAAAATCCTGGAAGTAGCTTGAGACAAGAGGTCCTTAACCTACAAGGTAGAAACATAAGGCTGGCAGCAGACCTGTTTAGAGACCTGACAGACCAGAAAATACTTGCATGATCTATTCAGGGTGCTAAGTGAGAAAAACATGCAGCTAAAAATACTTTATCTAGAAAGACTATCATTCAGAATGGAAGGAGAGATAAAGACCTCCCGGGACAAACAGAAACCAAAAAAAATTTTGATCACTCAAACATCCCTATAAGAAATATTAAAGGGGGGATCCTTTGAGTGAATAGAGAGCCCAAAAGTAATAATGACCAGAAGAACAGTGACAATCTACAGAAACTGATTTTATAGGTAATAAAATGACACTAAACTCATATTGTTCAATAATTACTCTAAATGTAAATGTGTTAAAAGCACCAAAAGACAAGGATAAAAGCAAGACTCATTTATATGCTGTCTATGAGACTCATTTTAGACCCAAAGACACCTCCAGATTGAAAGCGAGAGGTAGAAACCAGTTATCATGCTAATGGACATCAAAAAAAGCTTTTGCACACAAAAGAAAAAAAGAAAGCTTTTGTAATTCTTATATCAGACAAATCAGATTTTAAACCAAAGACTGTAATAAGAGGTGAAGAGGGACACTATATCATAATTAAAAGGTCTATCCAACAAGAAGACCTAAAAATTGTAAATATATCCCTAACTTGGGAGTAGCCAATTACATAAACAAATTAATAACAAAATTAAAGAAACACATTGATAACGATACAATATTAGTAGGGGACTTTAACACTTCACTCACAGCAAGGGACAGATCATCTAAGCAGAATTCTGATCAACTAGGAAACAAGAGCTTTGAATGACACACTGGACCAGATGGACTTTACAGATATATTCAGAGCATTTCATCCTAAAACAATAGAATACACATTCTTCTTGAGTGCACACAGAACATTCTCCAGAATAGATCACATAATAGGTCACAAATCAGGTCTCAACCAATATCAAAAGACTGGGATTATTCCCTGCATATTCTCAGAACACAATGCTTTAAGAACTTGAATTCAATCACAAGAGAAAATTTGGAAGGAACACAAAAATGTGGGCATTAAAGAGCATCCTACTAAAGAATGAAAGGGTAAACCAGGAAATCAATTAAAATAATTCATGGAAACAATGAAAATGAAAACACAACAGTTCAGAACCTTTTGATGCAACAAATGTGGTCCTACGAGGGAAGTATATAGCAGTAAAGGCCTTTCTCAAGAAATAAAAAAAGTCTCAAAAACACATGCTAACCATATACCTAAAGGAGCTGGAAAAAGAACAGTGAGTAAAACCTAAACTCAGCAGGAGAAGAGAAAAATAAAGATTAGAGAAGAAATAAATGAAATAGAAACCAAATAGAACAAATAAATGAAACTAGGAGCTGGTTCTTTGAAAGAAGTAATAAGATCGATAAATCCCTAGCCAGACTTATCAAAAAGAAAAAAGAATGGACCCAAATAAATAAAATCATAAAATGAAAGAGGAGACCTCGCAACCAACACCAAAGCAATACAATTATAAGAACATATAAGCAACTATATACCAAAAAATTTAGGCAATCTTGAATAAATGGATGCATTCCTAGAAACATATAAACTACCAAAACTGAAACAGTGAGAAACAGAAAACCTGAACAGACCCATAATTAGCAGGGAGCTGGAACAAATAAACATTTTTTGGGGGGGGGGGGGGCAAATAATCTTAAAATTTGTATGGAACCAGAAAAGATCCCAAATAGTCAGAAGAATGTTGAAAAAGAAAACCAAAGTTGGTGGCATCACAATTTTGGACTAGATTACAAAGATGTAATCATCAAGACAGCATGGGACTGGCACAAAAACAAAGACAAAGATCCAACAGAACAGAATAGAGAACCCAGAAATGGACCCTCAACTCTCTGGCCAACTACTCTTTGACAAAGCAGGAAAGAATATCCAATGGAAAAAAGACCATCTCTTCAACAAATGGTGTTGAGTAAATCAGAGGCCACATGTGGAAGAATAAAACTGGACCATTTTCTACACAAAAATAGACTCAAAGTGGATGAAAGACCTAATGTGAGACAGGAATCCATCAAAATCCTAGAGGAGAACACAGGCAGCAACCTCTTCCAACCTGCCACAGCAACTTCTTGCTAGACACATCAAGGCAAGAGAATCAAAAGTAAAAATGTACTATTGGACTTCAACAAGATAAAAAGCTTTTGCACAGCAAAGGAAAGAGTCGATAAAACCAAAAGACAACTGACAGAATGGGAGAAGATATTTGCAAATGTCTTATCAAATAAAGGACTAGTATCCAAGATCTATAAAAGAACTTATCAAACTCAACACCCAAAAAAACAAATAGCCCAGTCGAGAAATGGGCAGAATATATGACCAGATATTTCTCCAAAGAAGACATCCAAATGGCCAAGAGAGACATGAAAAAATGCTCCATGTCACTTCACATCCAGGAAATACAAATCAAAATCACAATGAGATACCACCTCATACCAGTCAGAATGGCTAAAATGAACCAGTCAGGAAACAAAAGTTAGTGAGGATGTGGGAAAGGTGAACATTTTTACATTTTTGGTGCAAATGTAGTCTAGTACAGTCACTCTGAAAAACAGTATAGATGTTCCTTAAAAAGTTAAAAAACTACCCAGCAATTGCACTACTAGGTATTTACCCAAAGGATACAAACACTGTGATCTGAAAGGGCACCTCTACCCCACCATTTATAGCAACAATGTCCACAATAGCCAAACTACAGAAAGAGTCCAGAAGTCCATCAACAGATGAGTGGATAAACAAGATGTAGTATACATATCCAACGGAATATCATTCAGCTATCAAAATGAAGTCTTACCATTTGCAATGATGTGGATGGAACTGGAGGGTATTATACTAAGTGAAATAAATCAATCAGAGAAAGAAAATTATCAATCATATGGTTTCACTCATATGTGGAATTTAAGAAACAAAACAGGATCATAGGGGAAGGGTGGAAAAGATAAAATAATATGAAATCAGAAAGGGAGATGAGCCATAAGAGACTCTTAACTAGAGGAAACAAACTGAGGGTTGCTGGATGAGAGGTGGGTTGGGGGATGGGGTAACTGGTGACAGGCATTAAGGAGGTCATGTGATATAATGAGCACTGGGTATAATATGCGATTGAAGAATAACTGAGCCTCTACATCTGAAACTAATGATATACTATATGTTCATTAACTGAATTTAAATAAAATAAGATACAAAATAAATAAATGGACTTGCCTTTCTGAAAAAAACGATGACTCTTAGATGGAGTTTAACAAGTACAACTATACACTGTTTAAAGGAATACTCTTGAAATAAAGGTTAATAGTAAAGGTATCTGCAAATATGTAAGAGGAAAATATATAGTAAGTTGGGTTGACGATAATAATATGAGATCAAATGGAATTTGGGATCAAAGCATTTATACTATTCATGATAAAGACAAACCAGTTATATTTATGTACTAAAAAAAATCAAAATATATAAAGCAAAGAAACTGTGATGAATAACTTCTCAGTCTTTCAATAGATTTAGTGGCATATAAATAGGCAAAATAATTCATGAGTCTGATATTAGAAAATTATGCTGACTTTGTATACCAAACATGGGAATGGATATTCTTTCTAAATGTTGAGGGATTATTTCCTAACAAAAATAAGTATTCAACCATTTACACTTTTAGAAATATCCTCCGAAATAACTCAGGATCAAAATGAGAATTTAAAATTGCAATTACAGACTATTTAGAAACAGAGGTCAATGTAACAGGAGAAACCTAGCAATAACTTAGATGGTTATCAATTGTAAAATGATTCAGTAAATGATGTTACAGGGAATAAATGTAAATTGTATATGGTTCTTGTATAATATGAATTACCTTATAGGGATTTGGTAAAATAAGGCAGCATTTTGATGGATGGAAAGATATTGCCATTATATTCTTAATCAACAAAATTAAAATAGATCAAGAAATATATGCTATGATGAAATTTTGGGGAGAATTCTATATATTTGCACTTATAAGCAAATAGTATTATAAACTGATACCCCATCAAAATGCTAACATGTGTTACACTGAAGAAGAAAAGCAACTATAAAATTTTGTTTTCAAAGCTTCTGTATTGTTTGCACTGCTGCACTGATTAAGTATTAATTTTGTGTTTCTAATTATTGAATGAAAAATAATTTATAAGATTGGGACTCTGAAGAACAAAAATACCCATCAAACTATACAACCAAAGATTAACTCCTAGCTCTAAATGTTTGTTGTTATTATATAGGAATGAAAGAACATTAAATTTGCATGATTTTTAAAAGATTTTATTTATCTATTTGAGAAAGAGCACAAATAAGGGAAAGGGGCAGAGGGAGAAGAAGAAGCAGGCTCCCCGCTGAACTAGCAGCCCAACGTGGGGTTCAAACCCAGGACCCTGGGATCATGACCTGAGCTGAAGGCAGACATTTAAGTGACCGAGCCACCCAAGCACCCCTGAAGGATATTAAATTAAATAAGCCTTTGCCTCAAGCCTCTAGAAAAAACAAAACCAAAATATTTCTAATGATATGGAGAGTAAAATACTGAAAATTTAAAAAAAACACATATGTAATTAGAAAAATATTGTTGTAATTCTCCTACACTTTGTTGGTCTAAATAGTGTCTTTATTTCCTATTTCCATATTAAGGTTAAAACAAAACAAATCAATTCTCCCCATAACAGGTGAGAAATTTAGCAATCTTATCACTTTTCATCCCTCTTCCATCTCCCTATAGTTATTTAAATAATCTGAGTTTTAAGATCCTTATTATTAATTATTGTGTTTACATTATTTATCTTCTCTGTCAGGATCATTCTTTAACACTTACATGCAGTTATATAGCTATTAATTATAAAATGATTACCTAAATACTACTTATTAGCAGGGTTCAGTTCTTAAATCATTTCTTTTAAATCATATCTTCTGTATTTTCTTTTTTCCCCCTATGTTCAATATCAGTGATATTGATATAAAGTACTTCTTTGAACTCTTTACAGGAGGAATACATAGATGGTATGATTTTAAATTATTGCAAACCTAATCATTCCATTTCCACCCACAACATTTTGGTTGGTTATTTCTGGCAGTATGGATAAAAACTAAAATTTAATTGATTATTGGGTATGTTACATAGAAAACACATGCTATGTATCAATTTTGGTTTTCTTATGCATAAGATTTTATGGGCTTTAAATTTAAGTATGTATCAAAATATATCGTAACTATATATTATATGGATTATAATAAAGCTTACCAATGTATTTAACATAAAACACCACTTAATACATACTAGAATAGTGAATTTAATTCTGTAAAAAAAAAAGAAATGTTCATGTTTTATTTATGCCAGAAGAAAAATGTTTATATCTGTTTTTGAACTTTGGCTTATAATAATATAAGTAATAAATAAATAGTATAAATATAAATAATGTAAATTTATATAAATTAAAAATTTATCAGCTGCCAGAAGTAAGAGAATACTGAAAACTGAAATTAACATTTGCTCACACACTCATTCATGACTATGTATTTTGAATAACATCTAAGTGCCATGCTAATATAATAACATCTAAATGCATGCTACCTTTGATAGGACAAAGATATCACGGTGTAGCAGTATCACAATTTTCCACAAGCTATCCATTTTGGAATCATTTCTTGATGCATATATTCAAGGACTGACTGTGTGTTCACAATGCCTTTTTCTTTTCTTTCTTGTTTTTTAAAATTTTTTATTTAATTTTTTATTTTTATAAACATATATTTTTATCCCCAGGGGACACAATGCCTTTTTCATTTACCAGTTAATTTTTACTCCAATGGCTACCGCTCTAGTTCAAATTCAGAAAAAAAATATTAACTTCCTTACTGGTTGGTTCATTTGTGTTCAGATTCTTTGTCAACTACCACAAAGGTAGTTGGCATATAAAATTAATAATATTTCGGCTTACAGAGAGCTTATAATCAAGGTAGAGAGGAAAGTTACTTACACCCAAAGACCTATAATTAAAGATATAATTTTTAAGAATCCTACGAGAAAAGAAAAGAAAAAATATTCTGTGTCAGAACAGAACTTCAATATTCTGTGTCAGAATATTGAAGAAAGAAAAAAGAATTTTTTTCCATTCAAAAATCATAAGGCTTCCTGTAAGAAGAAGTTTCTACAGCTTGGCAGACTTTAAATTCCTTTCCTGTATGTTCCTGATTGACCATTCCAATCTTACCTCTCTCCAATATCCTAGGTTAAGATGTACTCTAGCCAAACCAGTCCTTTACTGAAACTGAAGTTCATTTTATTCTTTTCTGACTTCATGCTTTTGCCTTTCTCCTGTTTCTCTTAAAGGCCCGGTAAAAATCTTACTTCCTCTACTAATTCACTCGGCTTACATCAGATGAGTCTTAATAAAGCATATGTCTTTTCTATTTGGAACACAATAATTATATTTTGGTTTCTATGGTGGTTAAATGTTCTCTCTTTCTCTCATATATACGCGTAGTATATCACTCCATCCATTAACATTTAGCACAGTGCTCTGCAGAGAGCAGGTGCAAATGAATATTTAATTTCTTGATTGACATGTTTTTCTTGAAAAGTCTTTCTGAATTTGAAAAGTTTTTTTCTGGATTTCTTGAAAAGTTTTTCTGGATATATACTCCTTTTTAAGATACTATTTCAGAGGCACCTGGGTGGCTCAGTGGGTTAAAGACTCTGCCTTTGGCTCAGGTCATGATCCCAGGGTCCTGGGATCAAGCCCCACATCTGGCTCTCTGCTCCGCAGGAAGCCTCTTCCTCCTCTCTCTTTGTGCCTACCTGTGATCTCTCTCTGTCAAATAAATAAATAAAATCTTAAAAAAAAAAAGATACTATTTCATTACTATGTTCCCTCATCTTCCTTTCATTGTTACCCACATAGAGAAAAGCCTACTTGGAATCTATTCTCCAAGTTAACGTGTTGTTCCTTTCTTTCGTTGCCCACTTTCATTGTAATATTAATTCCTTTAATATATAACACCGATATATATAACATTGGCATAAGCTTTAGCATTTACTTTACTCATACTAGAACAAGTCTCAATTATAGTCTACTATGTTAAAGGAGATTTGTTTGTTTTCATTGAACTTTCAGCTAATTGATTATATACTTTCTTATAAATGGTTGCATTATTTTCACTTCATTATTCCCACTCAATTTCCCTCTGCTAAATTCTCCATCAAGGTATAAAGACTCATTCAGCCATGCAGTTTTCTTTTAATTATCTCTGTGTGTCCTTAATACAGCTCCCACACAGAAAAATTCACAAATCAAAAATGCATGGCCCAGTAGGTTTTCACAAAGAAAATACCTGTGTTACAACTATAGGTTAAGAACTGGAATATTGTCAGTATCAAGGAAACTTGTGCCTCCTTCCAATCACAACTGACTTTCTTCCCCAACAAAAGTAGCCATAATGCTTACTTTTCCTGTATTTCCTTACAGTTTTATCTCCCAAACATTTATCACTAAACACTGTAGTTTAAATGGAGTCATAGGTGATCTTTTGCAGTAGGCTTTTCCTACTCTTAACATTATCAGCATTGAGAGCCATTCATTTTGTTGAGTGTAATGGTAGTTCATTCATCTACAACTTTCTTCTATAATCTTCTATTGATATAACACAGTATTTTAATCCATTCTACTGCTCAGGGACATCTTGGCTACTTTCTGTTTTTAGCTTACAAATAATACGGTGACATTTTTTTTTTTCTTTTATCATTCTCTTTCAGGCCTGTGCAATTTTTAGATTCATACCAAGGAATAGAATTGCTGGATTATAAACCACATACATATACAGCTTCTATAGATATTGCCAAGTAATTTTGCAAAACATTTATACCAACATATAATCCTACCAATAGTATACGGAGTTCTATTTATTCCAGATCCTTGTCAGCATTTGTTGTCATCATTCTTTACATTTTTATTAATTCTGGGGGTAGGTAAGGGTGTGTGTGTGTGTGTGTGTGTGTGATGGTATCTCATTTAATTTTTAATATGCATTTTCCTGGTGACTAACAAAATTGAGCATCTATTCATATCTTTATTGACTGGATATCCAATATTGTTAAGTGACCAAGTGTCTTTGCTTACTCATACTTCTGTGCAATGTGATCAGCCCTTATTGAAAGATGCTATAGTAAAAGTTCTAAAAGATGTAGTCAGAGATACATAAGGACACTACATCATTCTTAAAGGGTCTATCCACCAGGAAGATCTAAGAATTGTAAATACTTATGCCCCCAATATGGGAGCAGCCAAGTACATAAGAAAACTGTTTATCAAGATAAAGAGTCACACTGATATGAATACATTAATAGTAGGGGACCTTAACACACCACTCTCAGTAACAGACTGATCAGCCAAGCAGAAAATCAATAAAGAAACAAGAGCACTGAATGACACATTGGAGCAGACGGACCTTATAGGTATATACAGAACACTCCACCCTAAAACAACAGAATACTCATTCTTCTTTAGTGCAAATGGACATTTCTCCAGATTAGACCACATACTGGGTCACAAATCAGGGCTCAACTGATACCAAAAGATTGAGATTATTCCCTGCATATTCTTAGACCACAATGCTTTGAAACTGGAACTCAACCACAAGAAAAAGTTTGGAAGGAATTCAAATACTTGGAAGCTAAAGACCACCCTGCTTAAGAATCTTTGGATCAACCAGAAAATCAAAGAAGAACTTAATTCATGGAAACCAATGAGAATGAAGACACTTCAGTCCAAAACCTATGACACAGCAAAGGCTGTCCTAAGGGGGAAATACATAGCCATCCAAGACTCCCTCAAAAAAACCTGAAAAATCCAGAATACACTAACTCTTTTTATACCTTAAAGAACTGGAGAATGAACAACAAACTAAGCCAACCCCACACATAAGAAAAGAAATAATCAAGATTAGAGCAGAGATCAATGAGATAAAAAAATGAAACTAGAAGCTGGTTTTTTGAAAGAATCAGTAAGATCAATAAACCCCTGGCCAAACTAATCCAAAAGAAAAGAAAGATGACCCAAATTAATAAAATTATGAATGAAAAGGGAGAGATCATGACTAACACCAAGGAAATAGAAACAATCATCAGAAATTATTATCAACAGTTATATGCCAATAAGACAAGCAACCTAGACAAAATGGATGCATTCCTAGAAACCTATAAACTTCCAAAACTGAATCAGGAAGAAATTGACAAACTGAATAGACCAAAATCTAGTAACATGAATGAAGCAGTGATCAAAAACCTCCCAAAAAACAAGAGCCCAGGACCCGACAGATTCCCTGAGGAATTCTACCGAACATTCAAAGAAACAATACCTATCCTCCTGAATCTGTTTCAAAAAATAGAAACAGAAGGAAAACTTTCAGACTCTTTTTTTATAAAGTCAGCATTACCCTGATCAACAAACCAGGTGAAGACTCCACAAAAAAAGGAGAATTTCAGACCAATATCCCTGATGAATATGGATGCCGAGATTCTCAACAAGATTCTAGCTAACAGGATCCAACAGTACATTAAAAAGATTATCCATCATGACCAGGTAGGATTTACCCATGGGATGTAAGGGTGTTTCAACATTCACAAATCAATGTGATAGAACAAATCAATAAGAGGAGAAGAACCACATGGTCCTCTCAATTGATGCAGAAAAAGGATGTGACAAGATACAGCATCCATTCCTGATTAAAATGATTCAAAGTACAGGGACAGAGGGAACATTCCTTAGCTTCATAAAATCTATCTATGAAAAACCCACAGCAAATATCATCCTCATTAGGGAAAAGCTGACAGCCTTCCCTTTGAGATCAGGAACACAACAAGGATGTCCACTCTCGATAACATTATTCAACATAGTACTAGAGGTCTTAGCAACAGCAATCAGACAACAAAGAGAAATAAAAGGTATTCAAATTGGCAAAGAAGTCATCAAACTCTCTCTCTTCATAGGTGACATAATACTTTATATGGAAAACCCAAAAGACTCCACCCCCAAACTACTAGAACTCATACAGCAATTCAGAACACAAAAATCAATGTACAGAAATCAGTTGCTTTCTTATACACTAACAATGAAAATATAGAAAGGGAAATTAGAGAATTGATTCCATTTACTACAGCACCAAGAACCATAAGACATCTAGAAATAAACCTAACCAAAGGGGTAAAGGATCTGTACTCAAGGAACTACAGAACACTCATGAAAGAAATTGAAGAAGACACAAAAAGATGGAAGACCATTCCATGCTCTTGGATAGGAAGAATAAACATTGTTAAAATGTCTATACTGCTTAGAGCAATCTATACTTTCAATGCCATTCCAATCAAAATTCCAAAGAGCTGGAACAAACAATCCTAAAATTTGTATGGAACCAGAAGAGACCCCAAATTGCTAAGGAAATGTTGTAAAAAGAAAAAACTGGGGGCATCACATTGCCTGATTTCAAGCTTTACTACAAAGCTGTGAACACCAAGACAGCACGGTACTGGCACGAAAATAGACACATAGACCAGTGGAACAGAGTAGAGAGCTCAGATATGCACCCTCAACTCTACCGTCAAATAATCTTCAACAAAGCAGGAAAAAATATACAGTGGAAAAATGTCTCTTCAACAAATTGTGCTGGGAAAATTGGAAGCTATGTGTAGAAGAATGAAACTCGACCATTCTTTTACACCATATACAAAGATCAACTCAAAATGGATAAAAGACCTCAACGTGAGACAGGAATCTATCAAAATCCTACAGAAGATCATAGGCAGTCACCTCTTCATCATCGGCCACAGCAACTTCTTTCAAGATATGTCTCCAAAAGCAAAGAAACAAAAGCAAAAATGAACTTTTGGGACTTCATCAAGATCAAAAGCTTCTGCACAGCAAAGAAAACAGTCAACAAAACAAAAAGGCAACCTGCATAATGGGAGAAGATATTTGCAAATGACAGTACAAAGGGCTGATATCCAAGATCTGTAAAGAACTCCTCAAATTCAACACACACAAAACAAATAATCACATCCAAAGATGGAGGGAAGACAATGAACAGAGACCTCTCCAATGAAGACATACAAATGGCTAACAGACACATGAAAAAATGTTCGTCGTCATTAGCCATCAGGGAGATTCAAATCAAAACCACACTGAGATACCACCTTACACCAATTAGAATGGCCAAAAACAGGACAAGAAACAAGTGTTGGAGAGGATGTGGAGAAAGAGGAACCCTCTTACACTATTGGTGGGAACACAAGTTGATCCAAGCCACTTTGGAAAACAGTGTGGAGATTCCTTAAGAAATTAAAAATAGAGCTACCCTATGACCCTGCAATTGCACTACTGGGTATTTACCCCAAAGATACGGACGTAGTGAAAAGAAGGGCAACCTGTACCCCAGTGTTCATAGCAGCAATAGCCACAGTCGCCAAACTGTGGAAAGAACCATGATGCTCAGGACTGGAAGAGATTATGCTGAGTGAAATAAGTCAAGCAGAGAGAGCCAATTATCATATGGTTTCACTTACTTGTGGAGCATAAGGAATAACACGAAGGGCATTGGAAGATGGAGAGGAGAAGTGAGTTGGGGGAAATCGGAGTAGGAGACAAACCATAAGAGACTGTGGACTCTAAGAAACAAACAGGGTTTTGGAGGGGAGGGGGCGTGGTGTTTGGGTGAGCCTGGTAGTGGGTACTATGGAGGGCACATATTGCATGCAGCACTGGGTGTGGTGCATTAACAATGAATTTTGGAACACTGAAAAAAATTAAATTTAACTTAATTTAAAAAAAAGATTCGTCATTGTTTCTGCTGAGAGGAGGTTGTTATAGACTTTTTGTTACTACTTTTTCAATGTTCCTTTTATGAGAACCCTTGGAGAGATTTCTATCTGGCCCTAACACAAAGAACAAAATTAGCTCTTTACCCCCTTCTTTTCTATACTGGCATTTTGAATTCTGTAATTGACTAGTTTTCTTTTTGTATATACCCCTGCAAACTTGGAAGTAATTTTCTGACCCACTGGTAGCAAGGCATTAACATTTTCCAGTATCCATTTTAACAGTCTTTTTATGATGGAAACCTTATTAAAACATACTCAAAAGTAGAGAGAATATCATTCAATGTCCATTGACCTAACACCCACATCAACAATGGTACCAAGAGTGGTCATATCCATTTCATCTACAACCCCCCCATCCTCCCTCACTAGGCCATTTGAAGCAATCCCCAGACATCATGTCATTTCATCAACATTTATTTCACTATAAATCTCTAACGAATGAAAATCCAACCAGGGAACTTCCACTTGCACTGGAGATACAGAAAGTCGTAGGACAGTGTGGCTCTCATTTTAACATGAAAAGCCAATTAGGTAATCTACCAAGCCACTTAAAAAAAAAAAAAAAAAAAGGTTATATATATTATATATAATCTCCAAGCGTGCAAAGTAAACAAAATAAAATAAAATCTAGAAAATAGTGAAATGACATTAAAATCTAACATGGTCCCTTTAGGGGAGGGACCGAGCCTGCTTTCGTATTTGGTAGCGCGGTGGGAGGAAAACAAAACAAAACAAAACAAAAAACAACTCACCATAGATTGGGTGAAAAGAAATCAGAGGATGACTTCATGAAAAAAAAATTTTTTTTTTTTGAGGGGTGAGGAGTCAAGGAAGAGGGAAAGCGGAAGGGGGTGCGAGTGAGAGACTCTTAAGCAGGCTCCAGGCCCACCATGGAGCTGAGGCCGCTCCGGGCTCGATCTACCAACCCTGAACTCGGGACCTCACTGTAAATCAAGAGGGAGACACCTAACCCAGGGAGCCACCCAGGCACCCCAAACGAATATTTTAAAGGCTGAGCAAGATTGGTTTGAGAGTTGAGAATCCCTGGGAGCCCCAGCCAAGGCGACTCAGGCTCACCTGGGAACTCTTCGCCTTGGTTCCGTACCAAGGGGTGAGCACGGCACGACCGCGCGCGGGGCAGAACGGAGAGAAAGCAGCCGAAGCGCAGGGAGGGTTGCCCACGAGGCGCGGGGGAGCAGGGCCGCTGGCTGACAGGGCCGCTGGCTTGCACCGCTGTGGGCCGGAGGAAAGCTGAGGAAACAGCCGGAGCTGAGAGAATTCCTTCAGGCCGCGGACCTCCGACCGAGTTCAGCCTCCTGACAGGCAAGCTACGGGCGGTAGGAGACTCTCCCTCTATCTACATCCGGGCTCTGCGGGGAGCTGGGGGCGGGGCAAGAGAACTGAGACCCCTCCCCAGATCATCAGAGTTCAAGTCCCGCCCACCAAATATCTGAAATCCGTGGTGACCTGGATCTCCGCAGCAGCAACCCCGGACCCAGGTCAGCCACAGGTGAGACTGATTCAGCGAGCCTTTGCACACACGGACTGCGTAACTAAAGATGGTTAATGCTTTTATTTCCGTTTTTACTGCGATTTTATGCACCAAGCCTGGTATTCAATAAAAGGTTATGAGAGGGGCACCTGGGTGGCTCAGCTGGTTAGGCGGCTGCCTTGGACTCAGGTCCTGATCCTGGGGTCCTGGGATGGAGCCCCGCATTAGGCTCCCTACCCAGATTCTTTCTCCCTCTTCCTCCGCTGCACCCGCTACTTGTGCCCCGTCCACTCTCTCTCTTTCTCAAAGAAAATCTTTAAAAAAAAAAAAAGGTTACGAGACACCATGAAGAAGTGATAAGAAAAGACTCATCATCAAGAGAGGATCTGTAAGACCAGACCTAGGATGGCCCAGGTGTTGCAATGATCAGAGAGGGTATTTCAAAACAATAAATGTGTTAACAGGAGAAAATAAACAACACATGTGAACAGGTTTCAGCAAAGATCAAAAAACCAAATGGAAACCTGTAAAATGAAAAATCCAACGTCAGAGAGAAGGCAGAACAGCCATGAAAACCATTATCATTCTAAAACATTAAAACATTAATAATAATTCCTCAGTACCATCAAATATCCAATCAACACTCACTCAACCTGAATGTCTCCTTAGATTTTTTTTTTTTTCTTTTTTAACAGGTTGTTCAAGTTAGTGTCATACATTGAAATCGATTGGGATTTCGGTTTTAGGGGATCTTTCATTGTTTCACTTCTCCTGCCTTCAACTTATGAGATGAAAAAACTGGGTTCAGTATGTCTTACAATCTGGATTTTGCTGCTTCATCTCTCTGCTGCCATTTAGCATGTCCCTCTGCCCTCTGCATTTCCTGTAAACTGGAAGGAGATGTAGATACCCAGTGCTCAGACTCCATTTCAATTTTTTGAAGATAAGTCTTCATAAACAGTGTTGTGTACTTCCACTGGGATTTTTAAAATTATTTTTGGGGAGGTGGTTTTGTTTCTTTGCTATTAACGCACGTTTACATGTCCCTGGCAAAACGAACTGAAAAGTTACCTCTTTGAGTTCATCAGTTATAGTTTGTGGGTATTTAAATCTCTTCAAAATTTTTATGCTGGATAATCTGTGGACTCCTTTGGATTCTTTTTTTCATTGCATTAGTGAGTTTGGCCGATTTGGTCAAATACACGTGTGGCTTTTTCACTGTGTTGGTTTCTGTTTAAATTTTCTTTTGAGATGAGAGCTGGACTCCTCATCCAGTCTTCTATTGCATTTTTACAGGGAGATAATCAATCAGGAAGCCTCCCGCGTTACACCTCCTGCTGAATGAACCGTCCCTTTGGGCTCATGAAGTCTCTATTAAAAAGACACCAGATGAAGTCCAGTGAGGGGGAAGTTGTGCTGAGGGTCAGCTCAGTGCTCGAGGACAAGCTTCCCCCAGCAGCAACTGCTGCCCGCTGCTTGGCTGGCCATTGCTCTGCTGCCAGCCTGAGAGCAGAGGCCTCCTCACTGTCAGCAAGCTGGAAAGGGGGTGTGGTCCTGCTCCCCATACTGGAGACCACTTGCACACTAAGTAATGGCAGTAGGCCCAGTAAAACACTGTCCCCTTCTGTACTCTTGGAGGAAAACAAAAACCAAAAAAAACAAAAATGATTTCAGTTGCAACCATTTTTAATTTGTTCATTGGCATCCCTACTTCACTGAGGAGGAACAAAACAAAACATACTTCAAGTAAACTTGTGATTCTCAGTTTTGGCAATTAGAAATGCTTTTCTTCATTTTATGTGCATTTGGACATTAGAAGCGGTTGTATAGAATAGATGACACAGATGGCAAGCCTGTTCTAGTCGACTGACTTTTTAGATGATGCCGCAAACTTCTAGCCTGGTAATATTAACAGAGGAGACAGGGATTTCTGTTAGGGATAAAGCCTCAGAATAACTTACTTGATCCAGTGGTCTTAAGTCTTGAATAATTTTCTACTCGCTGACCATCCTGACCATCCAGGCTTCACAGCCACATTCATATCATCAGCCCTGACTGGGCTTAGTGCAAATTGTCCTGTTCTGGGGCCCAATAACCTCGTAATATCTCTTCTCAAGCTTCATCTCTATCACGGCTTTTTGGTTGTCATTTCTACTTATTTAGACTAAAAATGTCCAAGCAGAAGAATGAGAATAAAAAGGATGTACACAAAGGTAGGAACTAAGAAGATTCAAGTAGCATCAACAAGAAATTCACATTTTTAATAACAAATGTGTTACCAGCTTGTCATTAAAAATCAATGTATGTGTGGGTGACACAGAGGGTAGAATATACTGAATTAAACTTAATCATCTCCTCAGAGTGGTCTTTTAAAAAAACTGCTGCGTTTCATGAATAGTTCTACTTATTTGTATTACTTATGTCAACCTTCAGCGTTAGGGAGGCAGCATATCAGATGGTGCTCAGAGCAATTTCTTGAGTCAGATATTCAGAATCAAAGTCTGTCCGTGCTCCATGAGCAGAATGAATTTGGACAGCTGTTGACTCTTGTGTGTGAGTTCCCTTATCCTCCAATGAAGATGATGATAAATTTACATACTTCATAAGGTTGCAACAATTAAGTCTATATGAATGAATATATTTATTATCATCCATATTTTAGGATAAGAAAACTCACATACAAGAATGTAATAGCTGTCCAAGTTCACATTTTATATAAAGTTAACAGCATGATTACGTGTGATTGGAATTAACCAACTATCTACAATGGATGAGAACAGGCCACCCACATGTGGAATCCCACTGCAACAGATAAAATGTAATTCATGGGAGTTTATAACATTGTGATTGAATTTGAAACCAAGTCCTAGAGTCTGACAGGGCCTCTGTTTCTTCATTTGTAAAATGAGGAAGTTATCTGGTATAGAGACTTGTTTCCAATATTAGATGGGATTGTTTATAAAGTTCCTGTCATACTGTAGGTACTTAATAAAGATTGTTAGCTTCTTTCCTTCCTCTTTCTTCAAATGTTAGTTATACAAAAGTTGTTCTGTGGTAAAAATGTTTACATAACGTAAGGAATAGCAACCACTAAGACTTAAAAACCCAAGTTCACATTTTCTTTTCTTTTTTTTAAAATTTCTTTTCAGCGTAACAGTATTCATTGTTTTTGCACCACACCCAGTGCTCCATGCAATATGTGCCCTCCTTAATACCCACCACCTGGTTCCCCCAACCTCCCACCCCCCACCCCTTCAAAACCCTCAGGATGTTTTTCAGAGTCCATGGTCTCTCATGGTTCATCTCCTCTTCCAATTTCCCTCAACTCCCTTCTCCTCTCCATCTCCCCATGTCCTCCATGCTATTTGTTATGCTCCACAAATAAGTGAAACCAGATGATAATTGACTCTCTCTGCTTGACTTATTTCACTCAGCATAATCTCTTCCAGTCCTGTCCATGTTGCTACAAAAGTTGGGTATTCATCCTTTCTGATGGAGGTGTAAATTCCATAGTGTATATGGACCACATCTTCCTTATCCATTCATCCGTTGAAGGGCATCTTGGTTCTTTCCACAGTTTGGCGATCGTGGCCATTGCTGCTATAAACATCGGGGTACAGATGGCCCTTCTTTTCACTCCATCTGTATCTTTGGGGTAAATAGCCAGTAGTGCAATTGCAGGGTCATAGGGAAGCTCTATTTTTAATTTCTTGAGGAATCTCCACACTGTTCTCCAAAGTGGCTGCACCAAACTTGATTCCCACCAATAGTGTAAGAGGGTTCCCCTTTCTCCACATCCTCTCCAACACACATTGTTTCCTGTCTTACTAATTTTGGCCATTCTAACTGGTGTAAGGTGGTGTCTCAATGTGGTTTTAATTTGAATCTCCCTAATGGCTAGTGATGATGAACATTTTTTCATGTGTCTGATAGCCATTTGTATGTCTTCG
>NC_081574.1:21499061-21599008 GCF_022355385.1 Mustela nigripes
CTTTCTCCACATCCTCTCCAACACACATTGTTTCCTGTCTTACTAATTTTGGCCATTCTAACTGGTGTAAGGTGGTGTCTCAATGTGGTTTTAATTTGAATCTCCCTAATGGCTAGTGATGATGAACATTTTTTCATGTGTCTGATAGCCATTTGTATGTCTTCATTGGAAAAGTGTCTGTTCATATCTTCTGCCCATTTTTTGATATTATTATCTGTTTTATGTGTGTTGAGTTTGAGAAGTTCTTTATATATCCTGTACAGACAAAACGTTGATATCCAAGTTCACATTTTTGAGTATTGTTGGTTTGCAACATTCTCAGGAGCTTCTTGGTGCAATCTGAAACAAGCCCCCTCATGTGGGGAGTAGGGAGGAACTGAAGAAAGAGGCCAGCCACCCCAGGTTGGTAGGTGACAGTTTCAATAAGCAAAAGAAACTTATGTAAGAGGCTTATCTTGGGTGATAGCAAGATGAATGTTTATAACGAGGTCTTAACTGGGTTTAGTCATGTATCCATCCTGTGCAGGTGTTCTCAATACCATACACTTTCCCAAGGCTGTGTCCTTGGAGCAGCCTCTGGGAGTGGGAAAACCAAGCTGACCCACAATCCAAAGACTGAGAGGGGTGGGGAGTCTCAGACTGCCAAGGTTCAACTCACAGGTCACCTGGAGGTCATGTCTTCTCAATGATGTTTCCCAACAAATATACATCCTGAAATCTTTATTTATTTATTTTTTTAAAAAGATTTTATCTATTTATTTGATAAACAGAGATCACAAGTAGGCAGTGAGTCAGGCAGAGAGAGAGGAGGAAGCAGGCTCCCCACCAAGCAGAGAGCCTGATGTGGGGGCTCGATCCCAGGACTCTGGGATCATGACCTGAGTGGAAGGCAGAGGCTTAACCACTGAGCCACCCAGGCTCCCCTTGAAATCTTTATTTTAAAACTGGTTTATTTTAAGCTGTTGGTACATTTTATTCAAGTCTTTATTGTTTTCAAAACCCACATCATTGTCACAAATACCTATGCATACTCACATGTACGGGTATATTTAGCAAGAAACAGAAACATGACAAACTATCACCAAACTTGAAAAAGTTTTCCCAAAACATACTGTGTACTATATAAACCTATGTAAGAAAACCAGGTTGTAAGATAGCATTTATGTCCCCGTTGTCATTCTTATTAATGGTTCCATTGTTTTTGTTCTGTTTTGTTTTACCACAGGCTTCAATGGCAGCCAACTAATTTGATTAACTTGATCATAGACTCTCAGACTGGGAAAAGATCTTAGGGACATCTAGTGTTTGTCAAACCTGAATCATCATCTGTGTCACCTACCCTAGGATGTTTTTTAAAAATGTGAACTCCCTCACCTCTGGAAATTCTGAAACTATACAACTCTTTTTTTTTTTTTTAATGTCCTGTGATGATTCCAACAATGAGTCAGATTTGACCATTTTCCCTTTGCAGAATTGAATTCTTTTGACAACATCTTTGCCACATTGTTACCTAGACCATGACTGAACACTTTTGGTGAAAGAGAACTTTACTTCTCTGAGGAATCACTTTTCTTTTTTGACCTCTCTCTACTGGGATCATTTCCCTTATGTGATGTAAAATCTACTCTGTTGTTTCCACCTACTGATCTCAGTTATCATTTGTGGCAAAAACGTTAAATTTTGTTCCACGTCATAGTTCTTTGACTGTCTGGAAATGAATTGGATGTCTTCCTGAGTCTCGTCTGGGATAAAAAAAATCCAAATTCAAATATATTTTTGTCTCCCATAATTTTTTAACTTTATTATTTGGTGGTTTTCCTTTGGACACTTTCTCATCTGTTGCCATCTAAGCATGTCTCTTCAGGTACAACAAAGAGAGATGTGTTTTAAACATTACTGCTCTCTAAGGTTTCTAAAGTTATACTTAGTTAAAAATAGCCCTGATAATTTGTATAATTCTTACTCTGAACTTAAATTATTTGACTATTACTCCCATGCGCTAATGCTAAATCATGTCTTATTCATCTAAGTAATGTGATGATTTTTTTTTTTTCTGGATAACATTTTTTTGTACTCTTGTGTAAAGTTCATCTTATTGGATTTAACTTATGAGTGTAAATTCTAATGATATTTTCAGATCTTGATCTTCTAATGTATTTACTGTCCTCCGTGGCCCATCTTGAATTGATGAACCTAGTCTAAATGTCTTTATCTGATGGCTGAGAATGGAGAGTTATCTCCATACAATGTGATATCACACTGAAGATGAAAATCCACTGAATGGAGTTACTTAATGTACTTCTAAACGGTTTTGGACAAAGGTGTATTAATCTGCCTTGTTTCTTGTTTCTTTTTTTTTTAATTTAATATAATTTTTTTTTAGTGTTCCAAAATTCATTGTTCATGCAACACACCTAGTGCTCCATGCAATATGTGCCCTCCTTAATACCCACCACCAGGTTCACCCAACCCTCCACCCTTCTCCCCTCCAAAACCCTCACTTTGTCTCTCAGAGTCCACAGTCTCTCACGGTTTGTCTCGCCCTCTGATTTCCCCCAACTCACTTCTCCTGTTCTTCTCCCAATGTCCTCCGTGTTATTCCTTATGCTCCACAAGTAAGTGAAACTATGTGATAACTGATTCTAAAAAAATAATGAGAAACCTTATCAAAACCTTGCTGAAGATACCCACTTACCACAGTTCCTTTATTCACCGGATTAGTAAAACAAAGAAATGGGCTGAGTAAGACACAGATTGTTCTTTCATTACTGTGCTTTCTCTTCCAGATTCTTCCAATCCACCTTACTTTTCATATTCTCTTCTAGACTTTGAACAGTTGCCATTAGTGAGGTCTTATGCTTGTGAAAGTCTACTTTTTTCTCCTCAGTTTATGAAATTGGACTGAACTTT
This sequence comes from Mustela nigripes, assembly GCF_022355385.1. NCBI lineage: Eukaryota > Metazoa > Chordata > Mammalia > Carnivora > Mustelidae > Mustela > Mustela nigripes. Next base: position 21,501,972 of record NC_081574.1, read on the forward strand.
GCTAATGAACAGCCTCCAAGTACCTCTCTTATTTGCCCAGATTTCTCAAAAATAACTGACGGTATTTCCATGATCTCACTTATAAGCTCCCTGTGACCCTGGCTACTTCTTCACATCCCTCTAGGTGGTTTTGAACTTCCTTTGTGGCAGCAAGGAGAGGAAAAGAAACGAAGGTAGCAAGCTGCCACATTGGCAAGTAATTCAAGCTTGTTATCCAAAGGTGTCAGGAAAATGAGCTCTATCACTTCCTAGACCTGAAGTTCCTTCCCATACAATAATGCAAGTTGGGAGGACAGGGAGAGGCAATAGAGATACAAAGAACTTGTTTACGGATATCCTTGCCGTATCTGCAGTAGATAGAATAGATTTAGAGCACTTGAGATGTTTCTGAAGGCCTAGGCTCAGTGAACTCTCTTTTATCTAGTTTTATCTATCCATTGTAATTCATCAGGCATTAATTATAGGAACAAAAAAGAGCTCATCTTTTGGTGAGCTCTTCACTGCCCAGACCTTCAAGGTGAAAATGAAACTCTTCATCTTCACTGTACAAACCTCTCCCAAACTTCTTCCCCGGCTTTCTGATAAAATGGAATTAACTAGAACCTGCATTGCTAAAGCCCACATTATTGTTCATTTCTTTCCTCTTGTCTGCATGAGTAAGAGTCCCATTGCCAGCACAAGGGTCTTCTTAGACGCTTTAAGGAGGGTCTAAGAAGCATAGATTCAATCAGGTAAACTCAGCCAACTCTCACACACAACACCACCAAACAGAAATTGTCACCAATAGTTTACCTTTTTCTAGTTATTTCATTATTGTTGCTTTTGACTTTAACATTTTCCCATATTTACTAAAAATCTGAGCTCATCAGCTTTTGGGGGATCATAGCTTATTTTAAATGCATATTTCTCCTCAGGATTATTTTTAATTTCTGCTAAAATTAACTTTTTGAGGGCTTTTGAGTTTAGCTGAATTTTTATTTCAGAGTTTTTGCCAAGAAATTAAGGTATTTTTGTCTTCATATTTTTTAAGTCAACATTCCCAAATGATAGGCCTCACAGATAACCAGATCCCATTCTTTGCTTTCACAAATGGAGAGATGGCATCATTGCTTTTCCTCACGATTACCATGGGAGTTCTTCAACAACCAGTTTCTCCCTAGTGGTCACAATTAGGTCCAGAGTTGCTACCAGGTTCTTGGTTAATTGATTAATTCCTACTGCCCCAACTCCTATTCCTGTGATTTTTCATAATTTTGAACTTTTACTTGTTTTGTGTCTACTCTGAAATCTTTGATTCTCATTTGATAAATAAGACACAAAATAATAATACTTTCTTTGAGTCCTTGGTGAAAACCATATACTTTTGTGAAGAAACTGTATCTTTACTGGCTTTAGAAAAACAAAAAGAGAGCTCCCCTTTCATAAGCATTTATCAACTATACCAGTTTCTTGACACTTTATTGCCATGGGAATTGTATTCATTAGTTTTTGATCGATATTCTTTCTAGTATATTTATATGCTAGCACTGTAGCATAAAACTATTGTTATTATTTAAGTCTAGTTTTGTATTAAAATATATTTGTCTTTGAAATGAGAAAAATAGAATATGGATTTTTTAGGGTGATATTTACACAAGGCACTATGACACAAGCTAAGGAAAATACTTGGTCAATTTTTAATTTCCATAATAATAATGCAAATTCAAAGATTTATGAAAATTAGAAAATTTTCTTAAAGAACTCTCCAATTTTATGTGATTCTTCAGTATTAAAAATTGTTTTGCATAGTAATATTTCAACTTTGTCAGAATTTTAAAATATATATCATGAGTTACTACTATACAGTACTATCACTGGAAATGCTTATATATGGTGATGGTATATATATTCTTTTTTTTTTTTTAAGATTTATCTATTTATTTGAGAGAGAGAAAGAATGTGTGTATAAGCAGGGTGAGGGGCAGCGGATCTTACACAGACTCCCCACTGAGCATGGAACCTTACGCAGGCCTGAATCCCAGGACCCTGAGATCATGACCTGAGCTGAAACCAAGAGTCAGCTGCTTAACTGACTGAGCCACACAGGTGCCCCAATGATATACATATTCTTAAATGTTGGGAATTTAATAGAGGTTTGTCAGTGAACAATGGCAATACTGATCACTCAAGCAATGTTTCATAATACCAGAATTTAGAGGCTATGGGATCAACTGGATAATGTATTTACCTCTACTGAGACAACTTTGCGTGAAAAATTCTTAACTGAATTAAATCTCAAGGCACAGCTTTGTTATATCTGAAGATCAGGAATGCTTTCCCAGATTCGTGTCTCTGAGACCATTTTCTTTTCTTTTTTTTTTTTTTTTTAAGATTTTATTTATTTATTTGACAGAGATTACAAGGAGGCAGAGAGGCAGGCAGAGAGAGAAGGAGGGGGGAAGCAGGCTCCCTGCTGAGCAGAGAGCCCCATGCAGGGCTCGATCCCAAGACCCTAGGATCATGACCTGAGCCAAAGGCCGAGGCTTTAACCCACTGAGCCACCCATGCTCACCCTGAGACCATTTTCTACTCCTAATTCAAAAGGAATTACTAAAACTCATTAGGTTTGATCAATTCTGGTTGCAGTTTCTTTGACAAATCTATGAACAGAAATGGTGAAAGACGTCAGTTATGGAGGTAGAAGCTGTTAAAAAATACACTGGATTCGTTCCAACATCTTCTCCAGTGGTACTACCTGTCCATCTTGCCAGCTTCCTTTTCTCTACGGTGGGAGTCCAATGTTGCTGGCATCAGTAGAGAGTTCATAAGTAAATGAGCAAAAAATCTCACTAGAGTTCAGGATCTTTCACCTGGCCATAGAATCTTTGGTGAGTAATGATGCTATAAGCATGAGTAAAAACAGTTTCATCAATTAAAGTTTACAGGTCTTAGGTCTCTCTTATCTTTTTCCAATCCTAGAATCATGTCATTTAGAATCATGGGAATTTTTGCTTCTTGAAAATTAAATAACAATGACTTCTTTAGTTGTGTTATTTTGATGTGGTTTCATTTTACTGTAAAGACACTTATCCTTAGTTCTATCCTCAGCTGCATCTGATAATGAAAGCAAATGGAAATATACATTGTTATTAGTGCAAAGGCATGAGATAATGTTACTAGTGGAAATATATTTAAGGCTTGTGTCTGAAGAACATTATCTGTCTGAGAGTCTTGTAATAATAGGAAAGTCCTATAAAACCAATGAAAGTACAGCTTTGAGGATGGGGGACCCCAATTTCAGAGTAACCTGGATATTTTCATAGAATGTGAAAGAAGTATGGTCATGTAGTGGTCAGGAGCTTAATCCCTGGAGTCCACCTAGCTGGGTTTGCTGCCCCTCATGTTAGGTGCTATTGAACTCAGGCTGTTCTTTATCAGCTCAGGTCAAATTATGTCAAATAAGGCTACAATCTGGGGTGAGGATTAAATGTGATAATACATGGAAAGAGCGCGCTTTATGAACTGACATCCGGTAACTACTCAGGATACGTTGGCTTCTACTACCGAGCAGGTTTCTGAATTTTGGGTCATGAGCCCCACAGGGGGTTCTGAGGGAGTAAAACAAGCAAGAGTGGGTGTGCAGGGTGAAGTGAGTGCCTGTACCAGAAGCCGAAACTAGTTCATGGGCACACTGATTGGCCCTATTTGCTCATCATTTCACCTGGGCACCTCAGTCTCCTCTCTCTGTCATTAAATTCTGAGCCCATTCATCCCGCTTGCCCCCAAACTCAGACATACATCTCACAGTCTGGGTCACTACACAATTTGATTTAAAATCAATGAAGCGATAAAAGGCAAAAGAAGGGACCATCAATCTTTCCGGCATCCTTCACTCAGTTCCACTGATATCCAGCTACTGCTATGGTCGGGTAATGTGATTCAGGACAGGGAGGTTTACAGATTAAAAAAAAAAAAAAAAGAAAAAAAAGAAATATTAAGTCCTCTGGAAGTCAGCAAGTTAGCACTACCTTTGGGATATTTTGGCTCTTGTGAAACATTTCCCCTGACACTTAGATGTTCTGTCCAAAAAGTCTGTGGATGAGCAACATAGTTTGGAGGAACCGGACCTAACAAGAAATTCAGTGCCCTGGAGGCCCAGGGAAAGGGACATCTGCAGCTTTGTGCCCCATCCCAGAGGAAATGGGGCAAGATGGTGGGGAGAAGACCAGAGGGTGTCAGAAGGTGAGGAGGGTCAGGAAGGTATCCTCCAGATGGAGAAGGCACTCTGGGATGGAAAACTAGTGCCGACCACTCTGTACAATTTACAGAGTTTTATTCAGGGTAACTTACTGAAAGGGGAATCCAGCGGACAGATGACCCAGGTGCTAAGCAGCTATTCTCCACAAAGACGGGACCTTAATTCACAGCTTTTATAAAGCAAGGGGCATGGTGGCGAGGCCACAGGGTAGTTAGCTAATGTGGCACCTTCTGTGGGCCAGAGGGACCATCAGAAAAGCCTTCCCACATTCCAGACGGGGCAGACATTACTCTGCAGTGGGCCTGGAGCACTTAGCCCTGAGAGAGGTCATTGTCTGGGCACTAATAAGACGGAGGACTAAAGATGGAGTCGGTGTTGTCAGTACCCCGACAGAGGGCAACGTACAGGACAAGGTGTTTCTACTCTACACGCCAAGTCTGTGTTGCCCTCTGTCTCCTGGGCAATGGGACAGAACTTCTTATAACCCAAACCTCACGAAATTCCTAAAAACAAAAAGAAAACCTCAAATCATTCAACTAATACTTATATGACTGCTCTCTCTCACAGACTAGAACCTGGAGACATTTGGATATCATTTGGATCACCATCTTTTACATAGATACCTTCTTTGTCACAAACGTTCTAATGCCTATGACTACCAAATTACATGTATTAGTATCTGTGGCTCTCGAGCGAATTACTGCAAATTTATATGAACCACATCCACATACCAGGGCTCACACGGGCTCTTCCTGGTCAGCGATATCCAGTCTGACATATTCCGATCAAGGTTCTTCCCATTCAGGATCTTGAGGCCATATTAGAACTTCTCTTTATTATTTTCCACCCTGATGAGGTTTAAAAGAGGTTTTACATATACGGTTGCTTGATAGACTGTTGTTCGTTAGTGTTATATTTCTTAAGCTTAGAAGCTCTTTTGCTGTTCCTTCATAAAAACTCTCAAGAAATGTAACAGTTGTTTTTCTCTATTTGCTGTTCTTGGTTTTCATTGATATTTATTTTTACCTCTGCTATCTTGTTGCTTTATATTTTAATATTGTAAGGTATAGGAGAATGGACAAATCCATATAATCAAAATTTTTAAAAATCTCTCAAAATTCCACAATCATTAATGAGAATGTAATTCTTATTTAATTTTTATCACCTTTGTTTTCTTTTTAATGGGCCAGTGGCCTCCTTTCGTGTATTATTTCTTGCCTGAGAATTCCTAGTCAGCACTCCTCTGGTTTGAAAAGTAAGTGTTGCTTTCTTGGATTTTTGAGGTAGAGCATGAGGAAGAATGGATTTGGTTTTTGCTTGGACCACCATAATACTATACATTCTCTATTTTGCTTCCCGTTCTGGCAATCTAAACTAGAAGAAATGTTTTCACATATTTCTTCTTTCACTCACCAAATCAGTCATTGGGGTAGGACAAAACACATCAGTCTGGGGCTCTTGAGAAGTCTTAGAAGTAAATTTCACTGCATTTGGTTTCATTAATTCATAGGAAAGGCAAATCATAATTCTTGTATTCAGAAAAAGAATGGAATTTTTTAAAAAAGCTCAGGTGAAGTTTAAAATAACTAACTTATGCCTTTATAACTATGTATATCCTATAATCACCACTGAATACAGTTTTTAAGTTTGTATTCTGGCCATACTAGTGAGATGATGCTGTATCTCTGTTACGATATCAGGAGGCAACAATGTTTAACCCTACATTCCCTGAAAGTATATTTATACTTCACATACCCTAGAAACTTCCACACAGAAATATGGAGGGCACCAAGTAAGACTTACTGAGTACACCAGAGGCAGATTTAATGAATAAATAAGTATTCTGATTTTGGAATACAGATTTAATATTTTTAGGCATCTAAATACAGATTTTTAATATATAGGCACAAAGGCATTCTTTTTCATGTAGCCTTGTGTGAATTTTGTCAGATTTGGCTTTTGGGGACTGTAACTAGGCACAGTGATGGCCAAGACACTTTTGAAGAGGTACTGGAAATAATCACACATTGCCTTCGGCATACTCATGGCTTTTTCCCAGAGTAAGAATTTCAGGAAAATTATCTAAAAAAAATATTGAGTTTACACATTGAGACCCTTTGGCTATAAAAATTAGTTGTCTTGCAGTCTATGATTTAATGTTTTTTGGTTTTTAACAAGGAAGCTGTATGTCATCAGAGCCGAGAGTATTGGGTAGTGGAAAGCATCCTAGCCCTGAAATGAAAGCTTAGCTTTGAATTCCGGTTCCACCCCGGGATGGAGGTTCTCACCTACTCTCTTCTATAAGCTCTAAAATGGGGTAATAATAGCTTCCTTTCCTGCTTCCCGGGGCTGTAATTCATGTCAAAACCACTCATGACAGTGCTTGGGTAAACTCTAACGCAACTGTACAACTCTCAGGTGTTGATGGGATTGAAATATACATTGTCCTGGGACCATGATCATACACAAAAGCCATGGCATTAAAACTCACCATGCAGCAACACCATGAGCACCCCAAAGAAGGCTCAAAAATTAATGATATGAGAACACTAAATACTTAAGCAAGAAATCATGTTTTCCCCCTTGCTCAACAGTGCAGGAAAGTGAATAATAACATGTCCAACATTCCAGGGAATCTTTTCGTCTGCTCGTGCTGTCTCCTATGACCCTATGTAAGCGGAGGCAGGGGCGAGCGGCAGGTCAGAGAAGGCAGATATGCTGTCAGAAACATCATTCGGATTATAAATGAAAGTATTAAGGAACTTCCTTGGAGAGAGCTGAGTTGTAAGAAACTGAAAATGGGAAATATTTGCCCTAGAGATAAATTCTTCACACAATATTTAGTTTGCCTCCTCAGAGACTATTCCTTTCAATTTTGGAACAATACTGCTCACTGAGACTGTGAATTTACATAGCTTTTCTTCAGCCAATTGCGGACTCCATTCTAAAAAGAAGCAAAAGGAGCAAACACATTTGTAAAAAGAGAAAAATACTGCCTGGCTTGAGGTAATTTCGAGGCTCCTATATTCTAGGCATTAAGTATGTTTAATGTCTAATGTACCTATTTTTTTTTTAACACATACGCTAAACCTACTTAAACATACCGACTCGCTGAAAGGGCATCAATTCATGTTTCTGGAAGGCTAGCAGGACACTTCTGGGAACTTCTCTAGACTTGACAAAGAAAACAAATGTCGATTTCAGGAATACCTGTAGTATTTTTTTCTAATTTCTCATTTTTTATTAACCTATAATGTATTATTAGCCCCAAGGGTACAGGTCTGTGAAATGCCAGGTTTACACACTTCACAGCACTCACCATAGCACATACCCTCCCCAATGTCCATAACCCAACCACCCTCTCCCTACCCTGCTCCCCCTGGCAACCCTCAGTTTGTTTTGTGAGATTAAGAGTCTCTTATGGTTTGTCTCCCTCCTGATCCCATCATGTTTCATTTTTTTCCTTTCCTACTCCCCATATCAGGGAGATTATATGATAATTGTCTTTCTGTGTTTGACTTATTTCACTCAGTATAATACCCTCTAGTTCCATCCACGTTGTCGCAAATGGCAAGGTTTCGTTTCTTTTCATGGCTGCATAGGGAATACCTGTAGTTTTAAAAGACAAAATGAATAGACGATATTAGCAGAACTAACCAATCCCATCCAGGAAAACCAGAACAGTTTTAATTATATATGTTCATACATACATACACATGCACGAAGAAAAGCTGAAAACATCACTACCTAGTGTAAGGGAACAGAGTCCTCAAGAAATAGATTTCAGCTTTCATACAAGCAGAAAACCTGGGGCAGGCAAAATTATATTCTATAGCCAGAAGCAACACACCTTAGTCATAGAGGAGATGTCACATGTCAGCGGGACAATGCAGCAGAACGTGCTCTCCTCAACTTCAGGTTGTGAAAACTTCAAGAGGTAGAGAAATCTCTCTCTGGTCTTTATCATCGTTCTGACTTACAGTATTTCCTAAATGGATAATATGGATAATAAATGGATAATAAATGGAACCCAAATTCATTTTATTAGGTGTCATGCCAGGGCATGTCAGTGACTAAAAAGAATTGTAAAGGACTAGAAAGAAAGTTAGCACAACTAAGACTGGTTTCAGTGAGTAGACAGCTTCTTTTCATCTCATCCCTGTATTTTCACAGATTGCAGGATGACAATAACTGCTATTGGTTTGCTGTCTGACCAGAAGCTCTTCCTTTGATTAGGGAGAAAGTCCATTAATTGTTGTTTGTAAATTCTGCTGTTAATGTTTCAAACACTTACAGACCTGGTAGCTACGTGTTCAAAAGTCACCTCCAAGTGTATTTTTAAAAAATAACATGCTGTTTCTAACGAATGAGTGTGTTACCATTAGAAATGAAACAAGCAAGCTCCCCATCGACTGTTTAAGGCTGAAATCAATAACTCATCCAAAAAAGCATGCATTTGTAGAAATGTATTTGCTAATAGGTTGACCTGTCCATTTCCAGTAACTGTACTGCTTATTTTCCTTTCTTGTCAACTGGCTATACTTTCTTTTAAAAAGGAAATGTATAAAGATATATGAATTTTTTATCTGGAAGAAAACTTGAAGAAGCAAAGGGTTTCAGAGGAGATCTGCTCCAAGGTGATTGCCGCCATCATCAAGTCTGGTGGGTTTGAGATGAAGGTGTCAACTCTGTATTTAAATATACAGAAGGGAGTTTTCAGTAATAGGCAGTAATAGACAGATGGACCAAAAAAAAGAAGAAAAAATTCTGACTTGGCTTCTTCAAAAGTGTGTGTTTACCAAAGGAAAGACTTAATTCTCAAATTCACAAGTTACAACCAACATAATAACTTCTCTCTTGGGGAGTAATCTTTCCTGGAAATAAGTGCTGTGACTGGTCAGCTGGGATTGTCTGTTGAGAGTTAATAATGTGCTTGTATTGGTCATGGTTTCATGGTATCCTGTTATAGTATATTAGAAAATCAGGTCTGTGCTCACATAATACTAACCATTCAGTATGTTGCTCTACCCAGCTAATTGATTGAGCAATTCCGTTTTCTTGTGGGTATCTACCATACCTTAAAATTAGCCTTACTTTGATGAACTATAATTGAAAAGAAATCTTTGCCCAAATGTGACTTGTCCTTAAAGCTTTTTTTCACCACTCTATTGAAAACTGTAGCCTCTCACCCTGAAGCCTAGATCCCCCTTAATTGGTCCTTCTTTTTCTTTGTTTTCTATAGCACATTTACCTTCTAAAATGTTATATAATTTACTTTTATTTATTGTTTATTATTTACCTCTTGCTCAAATGTATGGATGTAATGAATACTATATTTGTGAGTTGAATAAGACAGAAGATAACTAAAAGAAACTTCACTGGACTAAAACAAAACAAAACAAGACATACACACACATACACACACAACCACCCCCCAAACCCAAATACCAACAACTTGGTTTTGGCTAATACCTCGTGTAGAAGTGTTGGTTGGGACTGGAGCCTTAGCACCTGGACTTGCTGGGTGGGTGCTTGCAACAATGAAAGGGGTTGTGAAATGGAGTCAATGGGAGGTCTGGAGAAAGTGGTGGGACCCCAATGCTCTTGCCAGCAGCAGGGAAGAGCCTGGTCTCTGTGCTCCCGGGATCCACTACTCCTCTCACTGCAGTCACGGAGCTTAGGAAAGGGGAAAAAAGAGAGAGAGAAGGATGTGCCCAGATCACTGACTACAACATTGAAGGTAAGTTTGCATTGGTTATATGTGGAATGAATATGAAAGATTTTTAAGTTTGAAGGTTTTTCTACATATTACAATATAGTAATTCCCACATATTGAAAAACATCATAGGCTGTTGAGTTACCTTTTCAGATAGAATATATTCCATATATCTTAGGGTGAAGAGTATTGGGACATATTAATATTACTAGATCTTAAGAAATGGTAATAGTAAATGAAGGGCATTAAATATTTTATTTCTTCCATCACATTGTGGCAGCATTTAACAATTTGAAGAGCCAGATTCTGTCTCTAGTAATCCATACAAAATCTAATAACAGCTACAAAGTATGTCTTTAAATAGTGAGGGTTATTACTAAGTTTTCTTTACAATTTCTAAAATTTAATGTGCTGCTAAAACTTGAATTAGCATTACCCTCTGAATACATGTTGTCTCACATATAATACATGCATTAAAATGGCCTATGATGATGTCCATGAGGGAAAACCAATATTCACGTCAAGCATAAGTAAATTTTTATTTTGTAGAACCACATAATTAATTTAATTTATTTCATTTTAATTTACATAAACTTCTATTGAAAAAAATCCCATGGAATAAAATATACTATATTAATTTGAATTCAGCAGGATTTTCTTCTTAACTGAGTGTATTCAGATGCACACGGGGAGAACGTGGGTGAAGCTTGCTGCCACACACTAGTTGTAAGGACACAGGTTTACTGAAGAAGGGTTGGCAACCCAAGTCTTGCTGAATATACCCACACTGGTCTAGGGAGAGCTTGGAAAATAACTGGTTTAATGATAGCCCGCATACATGCATACTTTTGTCTTAATACTCAAGAGCTATAAAGGATTGAAGATGTGCTGAACTCATTTGGGGTGAGATAATGCAACATGCCCATGGCTACATTAGAACATTGTTTTCTGTAGCCTATAATTGGTTTTGGACCACCAGGTATGACCAAAAAAAAGAAAAAAGAAAAAAGAAAGAAAAAAAAGACCTCATATTTTTGACTTTAAAACTTGGAATAAAAATGCCCTTAGGAAAATGAGCCTATTTTACTGCCTATACCCTGAGTAGAGAAGTGTGGGTGAAGAGAAAAGTGTATAGAAAAGAGAGCAAGATGATATATATCGCGAGAAACTAGAATTTTAAGCAGTTTCAAAAGTTTTATTTAAGAACTTGACTTCAAATACAGCCTATTCCACTCTACCATAAGATGGAGTGATGTTTCAAATGCAAAAGGTAGATCGCTCCTGACATATTTGGGCCAGGTGTGAAATTAGAGTATTTACACTCCCAGCGACTCTTCACAATGGTTAAAAAGTCATTCAGCCTTCAGACGTAATAAGGACTTCCTGTTCATTTAATTTGCCTGGTAGAGCTTAAGTAAGCAGTTTACAATTCTGTTTTCCAGACGGTAATGAAGATTTATTCATTTTACCTCCTCCTCATTTGCTCATTTAAGAGCAAAAATAAAAAAAAGGATCTGGCTCTGGCAGGGGGAGAATCACCCATGTGACAGGGGGAGCCACAAATACCTTTTCCCAGCTGACAGCTCGACAGTACTCATTACAGTTTCCCAGGGGTGGGAAGACTCAGCAAGAGAGAAATATCCCCAGGTCTCTAATTAAAAGAACAGACAATTCAAAAAAGAAATGCAGTATATTAATTTTATGAAAGGAAAAGTCATTCAAGTGTGGGGAAAAACAATGAAAACATCACATTTCCTATTTTTCTGGAACTGGATATATTGTAGGGGCACCAAGCTGCCCCGCAGGGTCATTTCAGGTCAAGATGTTATTTTATAGGACTTAAATTTGGTCACTATATCAAAGATGAAGGCTAATTCTGTGTTTGTGACAAATGGGAGACTTCAGTGTTTCCAAGGGCTCATGCCCATCTCTGTTCTCCGAGGGGATTTCTGTAGGCAGAGATTTAGTTTGAAACTCATCTATCCTCTCCAGCCTTTTCATTAGTGGTGAACACATTGCTAGAGTTCTGGATGTCCTCTTGAATCCATGATTTAAAGAAAATGTTACTTATGATATTGTGGCAAGCTGTCACCAGTGTCCGCCGATAGAGCACCCCAGGTAAAGAGTCACTGAGGGGCACGGCTGGCAACTGTAACTTGGGTAGGAACTAGATTCTTGGCTCAAAGAGCTTAATATCTAATTCCACAATCAGAGTCCGAAATCCCTTCTAGATGTATTTAGGCACAAAATCACTGTACATAGAGTAGACTGTCATGGGCTTTCTGCAAGGTAATAACTTATTCTCCCTCAGTTTTTTTTTTTTCTTTTTTGAGCAAAAAACCATGGCCTGATTTTGGGGGTTGGCTGATGCTGGGTCCTGGGAGGAAGACCAACCATAAATGGTTATCTCTGTACGTCATACGATCACCCTCGTGCCACATTTACTGCTTACATTTGTTTTAGTGTATGTAGGTTTATAAGCATTATTGCCTGAGGATATATATAACTCAGGGGTTTGGTAAGCTTTTATTTATTCAGAAATCATATGGCACGTTAATGACTTATGATGGTGTCCTGCTCTGGGTAGTGGTATAGGATCATAGTATTTTTTGTTACGATTTTATTTATTTATTTGACAGAGAGAGAAAGAGATCACAAGTAGGCAGAGAGGCAGACAGAGAGAGGGGGAAGCAGGATCCCTGGCGAGCAGAAAGCCCGATGCGGGGCTTGATCCCAGGACCCTGAAACCATGACCTGAGCCGAAGGCAGAGGCTTAACCCACTGAGCCACCCAGGTGCCCCAGGGTCATGGTATGTTTAAAAAATACTTCCCCTCAAAGTGCCTGGGTGCCTCAGTCGGTTAAGTATCCGACTCTTGATTTTAGCTCAGGTCCGGGTGGTGGGATCAAGCCCTGTGTTGGCCTCTATGCTCAGTGTGTAGTCTACCAGTCCCTTTCCCTCTGCTCCTCTCCACCCTGAAATAAACTCTTAAAAAAAACATACTTCCCTTCAAGACAATCTTTTAATGTGGAAATAATCAATTGCATAGACAAAAAGGAGGAAATGGGAAACATAAAATCATTGTTGAATTTTTTTGAAGAAAAACTAATTTGAAGAAGGTTACTTATATTCAGCAAGATCAAACCCTGTTCCCCATCCCCACCCCAGGAGAGATCACATTCTTTTTTCTTGTTCATAGGAAGAAATATGTCTGTGGGGACCAAAGGGATTTTTTGGCAAAACAGGAACAAACACCAGGTCAATCATTTCCTCAGCTGTAGGTTAGGGAGACATAAATAAATAGTTTTATTCACGTGGAAGAAGTAAAAACTTGTATTTTTCATAAAAATTGAGGATAAGCCTCCTTTTTGTTTATCATGTAGGCTATTGGTCTGGGGAGGGAGGACAGCAGAACAATGGAGGAGATTTCTATTCCCCTCACCAAGTCCTGGTCCCATGACCGTCTACCCATGAGTTGGACAAAAGTGTCAGAACATTTATCAAAATAATTCTGAAAAGCTTATGAGAAAATGTTTTACAAAGTAATTTTGAGACTTTTTGTAATGTGTAGCGATTGCTTAGCACAGTTCCTGGTTATTAGAAAGGACTACAAAACACTGATATTTATTCTCAGTGTTACCCACTATTCCAGATGAAACAGATGTCAATTCCATCTTATTATAAACCTCAACTCAGTAGAATGATCTCCTGGGACCAAAAATGCCTGTGGGAAGGGACCGCATGTTTATTGAAAACCAAGTTCAAAAGAGGAGGCAGGATCCTGTACTGGAAAGTAGGAAAGGCATTAATATTTAAGGGCCCCTCCCATGAGTCAGCTACTGTGCTCATCTCACATTCTTATCCCATTTGCTAGAAAACTGAAAAGGAATAATTGTATCAAACTGTTTCCTGAAACTATATCTGTGCAGCAATATAATATGTAGCTAGAATCCAAGATGGTGGAAGCAAAATGCCTCAGTCTGAAGTCTAACATCCACTTCCTCAATGGGTTTCTTTGGGCTAGTTACCCCCTGTAGGCCTCAGTTTGCTCACACAAGTAATGAGGAGGATAGCCATACCAGTCATAGGTAGCTTCTATCATAGGTAGCTTCAAATAATATGGTATTATTTGGGATACGGAATGTAAACACCTAAAGAAGTGGCTAAAACATAAGAAGTGCTCAACAATGTTAGCAATTGTTACTCAGTAATAATAATTTACTTTGGTATTTTAAGTGCCAGGTGTTAAAGTACTTCCATCTGTTTTATCTTATTTGATTTCCTCTTTCTCCCTCCTGTATACATACACATGCTAGCACACACACATACTAATGCGTGTTCACCCACATATCTCAATGGCTTACATGGTTACGATTATCGTTCTCCACTCTGTGGGGCCTAGTTGTGTAAGGCTTACCGGGGAAGTGTGTAGACCAGTGTCCATATTTTAATTACTAGTCCCATCCTCTCACTACTAAACATTCGGCCTTAGGAATAACTTGACTGACAATTTGGATAATAGCTAATTGAGATAGGACTGGCCAATTTGTTTCATTAAATACGGGGCTTGATTTAAGGCTTCATTTATGGAAAACTGGGTTCAGTGTTACTTAAATATGGAAATCTATCCCTTTCTGAGAGATGAAAATGTAATGAAGGAAAATGCTTTGGTGAGTTTATGAAGTGCTTATGACTATGTGATGTCAAACAGCTTGTCAAACCACTGGAGCCTGCAGATTTCTAGAACGTGAGATAAAACTGAATAATTGGTGGGTTTCCTTTTGTAATTTTCTTATGTAATTTTATGTTAAACTATTCAAATTCTGTATAATGCACACATGCTTCAAACGGAGGCTGTTTTTAATTTGTTATACTCAGCCTAATGATGATAAGGTAATTCTACAATTATATCATCAAAGCAGTGTGCTACAAAATGTCAAAGACTATTCATTCACCCATCTAAGTGAATACTGATTGAGTCATCACCACATAGTAAGTATTCTCTAGGTGTCAAGGATAAGTAGGGAATAAAACATCTTTCCTGCCCTTGTGAAGCTTCCATTTTAGTTAGGGAGGCAGGAAAAAAAGGAGATAGTGTTAAGTGCCAAGAAGAAAAAGAAAGTAGAATAAAGAGATAAGAATGATGGTTAGTGGCAGGAGGGAAAGAAGGGTGATCAGTAAATGGGTCAACTAGGCACAACCACTTTGAGGGGACAATATTGGAGCAGACATTTATGAGCAGGTAAAGAACTGGATAAAGAATATTTCAAGCAATAGAAACATGTGAAAATCTCCTGTGGCTGAGCTATGGATGGAAGCCAGGACAGCGGGAGTGGATTGAGCAGAAGTTAGAGTGATGAGAGGTGAGGCTGGACAGCTGACAGGGGTAAGAGTTCCTGTCCATGGTTAGGAGTTCAGATTTTATTCGACTTACAACAGGTAAAAACTTGAGTTTGAAAAAGACTCTAGTTTCTACCTAGTAAATAGACTGTAAGGGAAGTTACTGGGGAAAAGGGAGATCAGGTTTTAGGTGGTTGATGAATCCAGGTGAGAAATGGTGGTGGTGTATTAGGGTTTTCCAGAGATGCAGAACCACCAGTGCATGCATTTACATAAATATCTACACATATACCTCTATCTATATATATCTGCCATATTCATACACACATACATATTTGTATACCATATACATATACATATATAAACAGAGAAGGGAAGAGAGAGAGAAGCCAGGAGGGAAGATAGAGGGCAGGGAAGATTTATTTAAGGAATTGGCTTACTTGAGCGTAGTGGCCAGAAGTCCAAAATCCATAGGTCAAGTCAGCAAGCTGGAAATTCAGATAAGAGTTGATGATACAGTCTTGAGTCCAAACTCTGCAGGGCAGGCCGTGCCAACTGGCTATTCAGTCAGGGTCTTCCCATTACAATTTTGAGGCAGAATTGCTGTTTTTCTGGTAATCTTCAGTCTTTGCTCTTAAGGTCTTCACCTGACTCAATGAAGCTCATGCATATTATAGGGGGTAATTTGCTTTACTCAAAGCTAACTGATTTATATGTTAACCACTTCTAAACAATACCTTCACAGCAACATCTACACTTCTGTTTGCCCAAACAACTGGGCACTGTAACCTAACCAGGTTGACACATGACATTAACCATCACAGGTGGCTAGGACTGGAGTGACACCCATCAAACTGTTGGAATATCATTAGTTTCTAGATATGTTCTGATGGTAGAGTCAACAGGACATCTCCTCTACCCCAAAGTAGCCAGATGATTACACTCCTGCTCAGCAGTAGGGGTTTTGGGGGGGCACTTAATGGAGAAATAGAAACAGAGAACCTCAATTCCAGGACACCCAGGCACAGGGTGAAGCTAGGACAATGGACTGAAAATCAGGTATTAAGTGAAAGAAAGCATATTGAATAGAGCCCCTCAGCATCCTCCCTTTAATGGTCTCCCCCAAAAGTGAGAGGTAGGCAGCAATCTTTATATCCTAAAGAGTTAAGAATTTTCAGTAAACAGACTAAACTGTTCCACTTAGCTGGGCCTCAGCGATGTGAGTGACAGTGAAATCCACCATTTGTTCCACCAAATTTCCTGTGAACACAGAGCCCTAGTGAGTTCTTCTTATACTCATTCTTGAGTCCAGTCCAACTCCAACACAAAAGATAGGCCCCAAACAAATAGGAAATGACTTCTGTTTTTAACCATGTTGCAGAAACCAGTTTCAACCTAATCCTCCATTATAAAGAGTTACAAAGAGTAAAATATTATAATCAATGTCTCAAACACTGGAAAATATGCAATGTAGGATTGTGATTCCCTAAAAGAAAGCAAAAAAAAAAAAAAAATGCGATCATCTCCATAATTGCACTGACTTTTAGCTGGAGGTGTTTTCTGGACTATCACACACACACACACACACACACACACACACATAGCAGAGAGCTCACATCAAGCACTATGGTCTTGCTGAGTTGAGAAGTGTTTGGAGAGTTCAAGGTAACCAGAAATGTTATAGACTGTCTCTCTTTTTCTGTATAGATGATGAGTCCCTCCCCATGAGTAGATTTGTCAATGTCCCCAAATTCTTCTCTACTCTTCTCTCTCTCTCTCACTAAATTCTTCACAATTTTCTCATGCAGTACTTAATGAATAAATAAAATTATGTTTTTTTCCAATTCATAATAAATAAATATTAGGAGTATAATCAACAAAAAAATTAAACTGAAAATGGCCAAAACCCAAATCAGTAGAAAACAGAGGAAACAAATAATCTAGACTTTAAAATTTTCAGATGTGACCTAGAAGATTTAGACTGTGTAGGAGAAAATGGTTACACATACAAAAATTTATAACAGCAAAAACAATAATATTTTAAAATTTGATATGGACAAAAAATAATATTATCTATATGGGTTATATGCCATGGAATATTATGCAGCAATGATAAAGGATGAGATTCTGCCATTTGAAACAACATGGATGGGCCTAGGAGGCTATTATTCAAAGTGAAATAAATCAGCCAGAGAAACACAAATGCCATATTATTTAACTTATGTGTAGAATCTAAAAAATAAAACAAATGAATAAACATTGCTAGAGGGGACTAGAAGGGCGGCCAAAATGGGTGAAGTGGAGAGGAGATATAGGCTTCCAGTTATGAAATGGGTAAGTCACAGGAATAAAAGGTAGAGCATAGGGAATATAGTCAATGATACTGTAACAGCATTGTATGGTGATAGCAACACTTTGTGGTAAGTTTAGCTTAGATATATAGAATTATCGAATTACCATATTATACACCTGAAGCAAAGGTGAAAATATGTTTCAACTCCGCTCAGATAAAAAATAAAAATTATAAAAATAAATAAACAATAATTTTAACAAGATAATAAGGAAAAACGCCTGAGAATTTGCGTCAGTTAATAAATTAAGTTGGTACAATGGAGTTTATTTCCAGAAAATGACTTCTGGATGAAAGTTTATCAACATTAATATAATTATCATTAAAGTATTGTATTAAGGGTACCTGTGTGGCTCAGTTGGTTAAGCGACTGCCTTCAGCTCAGGTCATGATCCCAGGGTCCTGGAATTGAGTCCCTCATTGGGTTCCTTGCTCAGCGGAGAACCTACTTCTCCCTCTTCCTCTGCCCCACCCCCTGCTTGTACTTTCCCTCTTGCTATCTCTCTGTCAAATAAATAAATAAAATCTTTTAAAAAAAGTATTGTGTTAAAAATGGTTTGAGAGTCCAAAGAGTAGAGATAGAATCTCTATCTATTGCACAAAAGACAATGTCTAGTGCAAAGAAGAATCTTTTTTTTTTTTTTAAGATTTTATTTATTTATTTGACAGAGATCACAAGTAGGCAGCGAGGCAGGCGGGTGAGGGGGAGGGGGAGGAAGCAGGCTCCCTGATGAGCTGAAAGCCTGATGCAGGGCTCCATCCCAGGACCCTGGGATCATGACCTGAGCCAAAGGCAGAGGCTTTAACCCACTGAGCCACCCAGGTGCCCAGCAAAGAATTTTAATACAAATTTTTCAAGCTTTCTTCATCCTGGAATTAAAAAAACAAACAAATGAACAACAACAACAACCAAAAAACCTTTCAATTCATGCTGGATATTATGGCTGGAAAATCAACAAATGAACACTTACAAAGATTTCAAAATGTAGAGAACTATGAAGAAAAAAAATATGGAAGAATATGTAGAGAACTATGAAAAAAAAAAAATAACCGAGTGGTTTTTGTGGGGCTGGGAAGAAAAGATAATAAAAAAATGCCTCAAGGACAATAGGGCATCAACTCTGGGAAAAGGCATTCCTGCTACAGGGTTTGGTATGAACGAAAGGACACCTGTGGGAGAGAAAGTGCAGGTTGTATCCTGGGAATGTCTCACTGAACACAATGAAACGTTATGTTTTAAGCAGTTGTGGTAAATAAAGGTAAAACCACAATGAAGATGTGTTAGATATAAAGAATACAAGATTTAAAATTTAATCAATAGATAATACTGAGTCACCGGAAGAGCTGTACTTTGGGGAGACCTTTTGGTCTGCAGTTCAGAAGGCATTAAGGAGGGAAGAGATTAAAAGGAGGAAGACATTCTGACAACAATGGCTTTAAGTAAGAAGTAATGAACTAGAGGAGTGGCAGAGGAAATGAGATGGAGGAAATAATTTAGGTGTGGTTGGGATGAAGAAGGTGCCAGAGTGAAAGAGATAAGAGATTAGTCCCGGGCTGAGTCTGTTGGGGGATACCAGTGCCATTTACAGCAACAACAGTGGGATAAGCAGGTTTGGGAAGCAAATTTATGAATTTATTTATTCTGACATATTAAACTTGAGGCATTCCTGAGAATGCAAGAGTTAAAACTCCAGCGGAGAAATGGAAGCTATGTCTGTAGCTTAAGAACCCAAAGGAAGAGCTGATAAAAAGCAAGGAAATAAATGTGGATGAACTTTACTGAAAGGGAGAGAAACCCAAGGGTAGAATTCAGGTCTCTGGGGACCATCTACCTAGGACAATCTGCCTAAATTTTTGTTTAGAAGTAGATATAGGTAAGTTTAATAATACGTTTAGAAATTGGGAACAGGAATTCATTGGGGGAGCCTAAAACAGACTGCCAGATAAGGAGGATGTGGTGCTGGGGTGGCCAGAGTGAATTTTCCAGAAAGCCAACAGGTAATGTAGTGAGAGTGGATGAAGGGGTGACCTACCTGTGTAGTTTCTCATAGTACCATTTTGTAAATGTCACTTAGGTATTGTTGATGGACTACAACATAGGAAAAAGTGTGTTTGCCAGGACTTTGGGTAGACCGCTACATATATAGTGGGAAGGAATACTTTGGTAAACCATTTGAGTGGGGAAGAAAATTGAGTCCTGGGGCAGTGCTCAAATAAAAATCGGTGCTGGCTAAAACTTTAAGGAATGGACCTGATGAATTCTCTTTGTTTTCCTAAATTGTGTATTCAAGTCTGAGGACAAAATCCTAGGGATTGGGATTCTAGAGAGGATGAGTGTGATTATCATTAATCCTCCTTCTCCTCTACCACAGAAATGCTGAAGAAATACCTAATAAATACTGGTTTGAAGAGGTACTGGCTCTGGAGAAAAGCTGTACTTTTATATTCACTAAATGAAGGCTAGAACCCCGATCATGACTAGTATTTACTAGTAGTAAATAGAATTATGGACTTTGGGGGTAAAGTATTTGGGAATTCTTTAGTGAAAACTTAAGAATGGAGAAAGTCATTAACCCTTGACAAGAATAAATCTAATACAGAGTTAAATGTACCCTCTCTGAAAGTAAAAATTTACTTGAATTAAAGTTCTCTTTATTGAAGTTAAATGCTTACCTTTTCTTCCACATTAACTAATTTAAAGATTATCTAATACATAGTTAAAATAGCTTACAAAAAATGGAAATTTACATAATTACATAATTATACTTTGTCCTTTGAAGTGTATGAAAAAATTTGTCAGCTTCTGAGAACATTTTGATTCTAACAGATAAATAAAACTTCGTTATATAAAAGTTTGAATGACCTGTGAGAAGAAGGTACACAAATTTCAGTCTAGGTATGGAATACTCTGGATATAAGAGATCTCTAAAGACCTTGTGAATTAGTTGGGCAAACCTTTAAGTAAGGTTATAAAAATATTTTTTAAAGTTTAAAAGTATGAAAAGAAACTGTGGTCTTTCAGAACTTAAAAGGTAATCTCCCTAGAGAAAACATACAAGGGAAAGCCTAATATATTCTTATCTTAACCCTAGAAAGATGAAAAGGAACTGGAATCACTTTGTCTGAGGCAGCAAATCCACATCTCATTTCTAATGAGCTCTCCAAACTAATAGCTGTGTAATTGGGATTTATTCTGATACACAAAGTGATTTTTAAAAGAAATTAAAATTGATTTTCTATATTTCCCTCTTGCTAATAAAATGATAGAATCCATAAAGGTATTATTACTCTAAACATTTTTAAATTATTGAGCTGATCTGTTGACTTGTGTCTTTTTTTTTTTTTTTTTTAAGCCTAATTTGTGTCATATGGTGTGCTGTCAACGTGGGGTAGAAGATTCAATTACAGGTTGTTGTGTGACTTGTGACTTGATAGTTTGACTTCATATAGAAAAAGTATTTTTTGGGGAGTGCCTGGATGGCTCAGTGGGTAAAAGCCTATGACTTTGGCTCAGGTCATGATCTCAGGGTCCTGGGATAGAGCTCCGCATCAGGCTTTTTGCTCAGTGAGGAGCCTGCTTCCCCCTTTTCTCTCTGCCTGTCTCTATACCTACTTGTGATCTCTGCCTGTCAGATAAATAAAATCTTTAAAAAAAAAAAAAAGAAAAAAAGAAAAAAGTATCTTTGCAAAGTATCTTCCTTAAGTCAATTTTTAAAAATATTTTATTTATTTACATGAGAGAGAGAGAGAGAACACACAGAGAGGAAGAAGCAGACCCCCAACTGAGCAAGGATCCCGATGTGGGACTTGATCCTGGGTTCCTGGGATCATGATCTGTGCCAAAGGCAGATGATTAACCAACTGGCACCCCTAAATCTATTTTTTGTAATCTGTCATATTGCTTAGTCTGCCAATATATTTCTTATTTTATAACTGGAGTTATATTTCTTATTTTGTAACTTCAGAAGTAATGGTGTGGCAATTTGACTATCTATTCCCTGAAGTTCTACTGGCTTTAATGTGATATATATAATAGCATATTTATATAATATATATACCATATTTATATGTATAACATATAACATATTTATAAAAGGTATATATACAAATGTACATACTGGTCTGCACTTTCATTAGAAGGGAAATTGGCAAAGTGCACAAAACTTTTCAGAACAGTTTTACTTGGTCTAAGTAACAGTAGCTCCTTCTGTAAATTTGTACAACCAATTTTACAACAAAAGTTTTCTTCTGCAGAATGAAAATAATCTTGCTATAATTGTGAAGATGTTATTTTATGATGAAGCAGGGAGTACACGTGCTGCTATATATGCAACCTATTTAAATTCATATTTTCCTTCACAACCATTTCTATGGCATATTAAAATCTTAGCTTGTAAGTTACACCAATAATAGTAGCAACTGAGTCATTCATGTCTCTGCCCAGACACTTGGCTAAATACTGTACTCTCATTAGTTTCTGATTAGTTTATTGATTCTCATACTTATCTTACCTTATGGATGAGAAAACTGAGACTTAGAAAACTTGTATTCCTTTCTCAGGTTCATGTAGAAGCAAGTGGTGGAGTCTGGACTGGGTCCTTCTGATCTAATTACCCAGTTTCTAGATAGTCTTCTGCTATACAGTTTCCTGGTTTGGCTTATTCATCCTTCTTAGTAAACTCTGAGGAATAGCAAGATAAGGGCTTGCTAATAGAACAGTCTATTCTATATAGACATTCTTTTGGG
This sequence comes from Mustela nigripes, assembly GCF_022355385.1. Taxonomy (NCBI): domain Eukaryota; kingdom Metazoa; phylum Chordata; class Mammalia; order Carnivora; family Mustelidae; genus Mustela; species Mustela nigripes. Next base: position 21,524,360 of record NC_081574.1, read on the forward strand.
GTTTAAGAAAACTTTATGCTCTTTCCTACTACCTTGACATGTGAAACAAATTAGGAAGCTATGTTTGGTGATACTATTTATATACTGTAATCTTAAGTGACTGAAATTATGAAGGAAGAGCTTAATAATTTATAGTGAGTAATTGTGTATCAAAAAAGGGAAAATGAATTAGAGAATATGTGAAATACTGTAATTTACCATTTCATAAATTAATAAAAAAGTGAAAATTATCAAACACAGAAATTGATTCCTCCAATTTAATGGTGCTAGGAACATTAAGCCAATGCATTAATAAGTCTTAAGCACCCACAGGGACATAATTTAATATCAGGATTATGAAAATATGATCCTGTATTTAAGATGTTTTAAAATCTAATTAAGGGAACACAAAATTAACAAAATTGCAAGTATGTAAACATGATTAGAAGAGTGAATTCAAGATGAGGTATGGTTCAGAGATGTTTACGGGTCTGTAACAGTAAGGAGGAGCATGTGGGGATGTGGTTTGGGGTCAGTAAATGGAGTGACGTTTCAGGCAACCTCATTCCGGTATTCAAGTACCTTTCCCACATGGAAACATCCTGAACAATTAATTCCTGCTTGGTCTTGCTCATATCATTGACCCTTCCCTTCCCTGTACTTTCATAAAAAAGAGGTTATGTCACTATTAATTCATAGTTTAAAAAAAATACTTAGTTTGCAAGGGCAATCAGTTTCCACTACTATGAGTTTCTTTATGTCAGAGGCCAATCTTACTCATCGTGGTTTTTGCCAGGATGTCTGGCACACAGTGAGTGCTCAATAATGAATAAATAATGAGGGAATCAATATGTCCATGAGGAATGAGAAAGAAATCGGGTTAAGATAATACTACAGTTTTTATGTTCCTTGCTTTTAGGCCTGTTCTTACATCCCCCGTTGATCATAGCATGGATACATTTTAAACTCCAAATGGCCTATGCTAGATTAGTGAAAATATAAATGATAGCAAATATACTAGTGGCACTTTGCTTACATTATTCTTGGATTTCTCCATAGAAAAGGGGAAAATGACTCAAATACAACATTAGTATCTTTGTTCCTTTCCCCTATTCTACACAGCATGGATAGTTAAATAAATTTGCTGGTTTGAGCAAGTGTGCTTTCATTCAATAAGCATTTATGAGTACCTATTCTGTGCCTAACATTGCATGTGATGTGAATACTGAGTTGAAAAGCAAAGCCTCTGGTTTCAAGAAATTCCTAGTTTATTGGGGGACAGGAAATCACAACAAAAGTTTTTATAAATTTTATGTCAGAAATGTGCACGGACTATGATAAAGGAACATGGGATGTCACCAAACACAGGTGCAGTCAGTGAAGTGACTTGGGAAAGGGAAATACTGAGCTGAATCTCTACAATGATAGATTTTTTAAAAAGGTGGAAGAGCGGACCAACCAGAGGACCCTGCCTAAGCAAAATATGTGAACAAAGAACAACATGATCTCTTCAGGGGCCAGTAAGAAGTTTGGTGTGGTGTGACACTGAATTTTGGGGGAGGCAGGGAACTATGATGAAGAGTAAGGAATGGGGAAGTGTGGAGGGATGTGAATTCTGAGATGTGTCTAGTCAGACTGGATCATAAATGGCCTTGAATGCTGGCTTTTGTCCTTAACACGTTGTAGTGCACTGAAAGAATAGGACCTCATTCGACTGATGGTCTAGAAAACCTGCAACCGCAGAAGAGTGAAGGGTTGCTTTGAAGTAGGGAAGCTGGAAGCAAGAGTGAGATAGTCCGATACTGCCATATTTCTCAAAAATCAAGAGGGCCTGGACAAAGTGGTGGCAATAAGAACGCTGAGCGACACTTGAGGAATACTGAGTAGCTGGAAAAGTAGATTTGATTTGGGAGGAAATTGAAGGGATCGAGAAAGAGAAGCATAAGCCCAAATCAAGGTCAGGTTTTATTTTGTCTTTCTTTCTTTCTTTCTTTCTTTCTTTCTTTCTTTCTTTCAAGATTTTATTTATTTATTTGACAGAGAGAGACCACAAGTAGGCAGAGAGGCAGAGAGAGAGGGGGAAGCAGGCTCCCCGCTGAGCCGAGAGCCCGATGCGGGGCTCGATCCCAGGACCCTGAGATCATGACCTGAGCCGAAGGCAGAGGCTTTAACCCACTGAGCCACCCAGGCGCCCCTGTTTTCCTTTCTTTCTATGTCTAAGCATGTCAAACTCACTAAAATAGAAAATTTAGGAAAGTCGGTTGTGGGTGACAAGGGATAATAATGAATTCAGTAGAACGGAAGTTGAATGGATGTTGTATGTCATCCAGAAGTCTATGACTTCGAGAAGGAATATGGATATATATTTTGAAATTCAAGAAAGCCACAAGGAGGAAGTGGCTTGAATGAGATCACACTGGGAGAGAGAAGGGACCAAGAAGAGGGCCAGGCCAATAGTTGTACACTCAGGGACGCTGACTCTTAAAGGTCAGTCAGAAGAGAAGCCTGAAAATGAAGCCATGAAAGAGTAAGGTGAAATGCAGGGGGGCGGAAATCAAGATGTTAGGGTGTTATAGATTCTGAAGGAGGAAAGATTATTAAAAATGCAAGACTGACCAAGTGTCAAATACAGTAGACAGACTGAACAGGAAAGGGATGAACGAGGTACAAAGCATTTGGCCACTAGGAAGTCTCTGGTGAAACTGGAAAACAAACAAACATACGAAGTTCCAACAGTGGCTTGAGGAGTAAAATCAGGTGAGGAAATGATGCAGAGAATATTATCTATTCTTGCAAGACAGGAGGGAGAAAGAGGTATAATTTATGAGCAAGGTAAAAGGGGAGGGTTTAAAGAAGGAAGAGACTTTACAGAGCACATACTTGAGAGAAGGAGCCATTAGAGTTCAAGTTCTAGTATTTTTCACTTGGTGTGAATTTATGAGGGAAAGGAACATTGGTGGATCTGAGTGGCAAGAAGCATGAGAGGATGGAATCCTCAGTGTAGAGTGAAGAATTAGCTTTAAACTAAAGGAGGAAAGACATCTCACCTTCTTTGACTAGAGGAAGGGGAAACTGAGGCAGAGATATCTGAAGGATATTTTGGCATGTGGGAACTAGGAGAAATTGCATATAGCATATGAAGGCAATGTTCCCCATTTTAGATATCATGGTAGCACGAAGTGTAATAGAAGGGACGTGCAGCTTAACTTTAGAGAGATCAGAAAAATTTTCCTAGAAGAGGTGACATCTGAACGAAATCCTAAATGAAGGCAGACAATTAGGCCTCTTTGTTTTAGTTTCTGTCAGGCAGAGGAAGTAGCACATCAACAGCCTGAAGGCAAAGAAAGACAGACATAACGATGGCACATCTGGTAAGGACAGATTGCTTACAGAATTCCTTACATCCTAGGAAACTGGCATGTTTTTCCAAGGGCAGTGGAGAATCACTGAGCAATTTAAATTTTAGAAATTATCAGATTAATAGGAGGCATGGCTGAAGGCAGGAGACCAGTTGGAAAATTCTTGGACTATAGATGAAAAAAGATGAGGATCTATGCCGAAGAAGGGCAGTGGGTATAATAAAAAATGGACAAAATAAAGACATTTCTAGAAGACATCAGTAGGCTATGGTGATTAATTAAATACAGTGATAGAAGAAGGGAGGGTTTCTGGCTTGGGCATGGGGTGGATGCTGGTATCCTTCTACAAGAAGGAACTACAGAGGTAACAGAAATTTTGGGGGTGAATGGAAAACTGATCTCAGTGTTGGCAACTGAGCTGTCAATAAATTGACAAATATTCAGTAAATATTGAATATATTGATCTAAAATTCAGGAGAAATTTGAAGACATAGAAATAAGAAAGTCAATATATATGTCAATGTCAACTATGAACATAGCGGAGGAATGCAGCGCTCAGCTAGAATGACAGGGACAGGATCCTTGATGGCAAGATGCAAAATTCTAACACACACACACATACACACACGCATACTTTAGCTCCTGTGGAGTCATCAGAAGAGTCATCAGAAATCAGATTGAAAAGGAATGACCCAGGACATGAGAAGAAAACTCTAAAAGTGTAGGTTTACAGAAGCAAAATAAAGAACATAAAGAAGGAGTTGAGCAATGAAATGAAATATGATTGAATCATGAAGTATAACTGAAGGGATGAATTCTCTGAAGAGGCGGGGAGAGGCTGGGAGCCAGAACACAGGAGCAGGAACTAGACTGCTGCTTCCATTCCCAGCAGAGAGAAGGAGAGAAGATTGTTGTGAATGGGAGTAATTTCATGGTAAGGGGAGGAAAATGGAGGTGATGATAAGGATAGGGTGCCTGAGAGGCGGAGACAGGTTTTGGAACAGCCACTTTGTAAAGGGGGCAGAGGAGGGAAATCTGGGAATGACAGGCAGTTGGGAAAGCCTGACTGATGCTGCCCAGTGGGCTCCAGTGTTGCCAGATCTGGATCTGGTGATTGCATCATTTTTCAGCTGTGCAGAAAGAGCAGTAGAATGCCCAGAAGGCCAATGGGATTGATCTCCTGCCTCATCCCCCTCCCACCACACCCCAGGCTCTGTGAAGAGCAATTCATCTTCTCCACCCAAGACTGCCAACAGAGCAGGGTCTCCCCTGCCCTGCTCCCACCCCTACCCCTTCCAACATCCACCAGCCCTAATGGACCCTGGTTTTGGGAGGCCAGCCTTCCCAGCCAACGAAGACTGCTTTAAATAGAAAAGAAAAATTGAATATTAAAATCAGGAGTCCACACAAACAAACAAACAAAAACAAGTGGTACAGGGTTTTCAGTTCTTCCTCATTAGAAAGAGCCAAGCGGATAAGGCGCTAGAGAGTGGGGCTCATTCCCAGAAAAGAAGCGTGGAGGATGCCAAGGTTGAAGGCAGTAGCAGGCATCGGAATGGATTGCTTGGGTTGGAATGTTTCTCTGAGCCAGGTTTTATGAAGTGAGCAGAAAACCAGGAAAATCAGGACCCCGAGAAGGGTATATAGTTGAGGACGTGGGTCATATGATTTGGGAAGAAAGTGAAGATAAAAGAGAAACAATAGGATAAAAATAGAAAGGTCAAGAAATTTAAAGTCTAATTAAAGTGAAAGGATGCAGGCAAAGAGGTAGGAAGGACTGGGACAACTTCTGTCTGCAAAACCCTTCTGGGAGACAATGAGGCTTAAGGTGTGCCCACTAACTTGGGTTTCTGGGGTGGAGTCAAGTACCCTTAGAATTAAGGGAGGAAAGGAGCTGCTAACCTAGAGCAGCATGGTTTTCATTGCTTTAAAAATGTCTTTTATCTTACTGAGAAATCAGTTCTCTCTCTCTCTCTCTCTCTGTGTATATATATATATATATATATATATATATATATATATATATATATAAAATATACAATGCTCTGTTTAAAACTTCCCTTGATGTTAGGAGTAAACTGCCTAGAAAATCTTCCTAAAACTTGTTTAAAAATAACTGTAGTTCATTTTCATGAAATAAACCAGATCCTTCCCCCCCCCCCCTTTGTTTTCTAACACAAAAAGTAACATTAACTGATAGTCTGTGGCAATAGCATAAGCCAGGTTCCATATTCTTCCCCTGGCTAAGCCAGAGGTTTTGTAGCCTTTAAGATACTCTTTTGTGTCAGCTCTCTTAAACAAAAGTATTTTTTTTTTAATTTTTATATTTGTCTTATTTTATTTTATTTTTTAATTTTTTTTGTTTTATTTTATTAAAAAAAATTTTTTTAAGGATTTTATTTATTTCATAGAGAAAGAGTGTGCATGAACCAGAGAAAGCAGGCGCTGGTTGTGGGCAGAGAGAGAGGGAGAAGCAGACTCCCCATTGAACAGAGAGTCAGACAGGGGGCTCCATTCCAGAACCCTGGGATCATGACCTGAGCCAAAGGCAGACGCTTAACTGACTGAGACACCCAGGTGCCCCAGATTTGGAAGTTCTTTTGATGAAAACTTGCTGGCCCTGGGATATCCTTGCTATGTATATTTTGGCCGGTAATGTAACTCCATCCTAGAGGGCAGGAGGCCTCTGTATAAATCTATCTCTATCTATATCTCTGTTCTTATATTTGTTTGATTGAAGCACCTCATTGATTTTATAATCACATCAAAAACTTTCAAATAAACACTTATTGAATATTGATGATTATTATTAGATGGTCCTATAGACAGTGATTATCTTTAAGCACAACTGAAAATGAGCTATACACAAACAATAATGTTGTATTTTGTCTTTGTGGTAAAAAATACAATGAGTCAATTACTATAAACTTAGCCTTTAAATTAGGAATTTCATGCAAAAAGCTCAACATGAGCAAAGGAACAAATTTTATGTGTAAAATATATAAAGTTAATATTTTTAAGTTATTTAAGATGAAAACATGCATGATCAAAGTATACTAAGTGAGCCCACTGGTGTACAAGCATATGCCCATGAAAAAGCAGTTACAATTGAGTGGACATAATAATTTAAGAAAAAGAAGCTACTTTAGGTGCATTTGCAACATGGCTCTAATTCCTCAATCCTAATATCTTGATTTTATTCTCTGTTACATTAACACCTGGGAATATCTCTTTCCTCTTCCCCCATTATTCCAAGAAAGGCACCTGATCCGATGATCACAGCATATCTGAAGGCCAAGGCCAATCTCAAACACTGGGTACTGAAAACTGAGCTTGAGATGTTGGATATATTTTCACATTAAAATGGAAATGTGTATAAATTCATTCTAGCCTTTGACATCATATTACATCTGTTTTATGAGAGACACACACAAAATGCTTCTTACCAGCACGACTTCTTGTGGCCCATCTGGGACCCGAGAGAGACAGGTTGTTCTGGCCTGCAAAACTGTAGATGATTTTATTGTTGGCATAATGCCTCATTGGTAACCAAGGGAAAAGGGCATGTATCTCTCCCATTTAGCTCATAGAAGATATCATCCCATCAAGCAAAAAGAAGAAAAGAACCTTATGCTTAGTCCCTTTCTGTCATGTTAAAAATCACTCCTAAAACTAATATAGATTGCACGTAAAAGGAACACAGACCTACTTCACTTGTGGTTGATACAAAAATCTCAGTTAGATTGTTAGCAAACATAATTCAACAGTGCACAAAAATATAACATGAATATGTGGACTTTATGCCAGGAAATCTAAAGATGTTTGAAATATAGGAAATCTAATATAGAATTCATCATATTAATGGATCTAAAGAGAATAAATGAGCTGATTTCCATTGATGCTAAAAGGGAATTTCAGATAATTCAACAACCATTTGTGAAAAGACATGCTTTCATAGTGTAACAACAGAGCTAAGTGGTTGTGATACACAGTGTGGCTGTAAATCCTAAAATATTTACTATAGAGTTCTTAAAGAAAGTTTGCCCAGGCCCCATCAAGAGGGCCATGTATATATTTCACAGAGCTATTCTTACTTTAATGCTGGAAGAAAATAGACCAAAGTTAGTCATCATATAGCTCTTGATTTTTTGAGACATCCAACCTTTAGATAAATATGCATATAATATGTGTACGAGTTTATGATGTTATATGATAGACATATTGGATCAAATACATCTTGCAGCTTTCCACACTGGGCACTGCTTTTTTCTGATGGGGCTCTGAGAATCATGACCTTCAGGTTCTCCACTTTCCCAGCTTTCTTTGTAGCTAGGGCTGGCAATATGACCTAATTTTGGCCAATAAACATAAAAGAAAGTTGGAGAGTGCAAGGTCTGGGAAAGCTTTTGCTTTCCTTTAAATGTTTCCCAAATCACCTCAATTTACTAAATGTACTCACTTAGAAAACCTGTTTCCCTTCTCTCAGCTTTGAATGAAGAAGCGATGGTAGAAGTGATGGCTGAAGCTGTGGCCACAATACCATGACCATGAGGCATTGCCAAGTGAACAGTAGAAATATTGGCCCTGACATCGTTGAAGTGCTGAGCAAGCAGGGTCTTCAGGTTAAAAAAAAAAAAAAATAGTGTTAGAGTTTGTTCTAGTAAGTACAAGTCTATATCATCTGAGACTGTACAAGCTTCCTGAAAAAATAATGTTTACCCATTCCCCTTCTGAAGCACCTAAGAATTCAAAGGTATAAATCTTTTAGCATTGTAAGTAAATTTATTCACTTGGAGACTGATACTGAAAGAGAAAATCTAGACAAATACTGGCCTTAGAGATTTGTCTACAATGTTTCCTCACACCTTCTTTCCCAGTATGCCTTCTGGGTCTTTCAATGCCCCTGTCTGAGCACTACTTTTTGCATTTATTTCCTTTTCCCACTGTGCCTTGCTCTGTTCTTTGCCATAGGCAGTGCCCATGCTAATTCTCCCTCCTCTGCCTAATAATATACAGCAGTCTCTAGGAACCCTAACCAACCACCCCACTGGCAAAACGTGCACTGTGGTGGCAGAGAGATGCAGGCAACATCCTTCTACCCTGCTTCCAAATCTGTGCCCATATCCTTTGGAGCATCTCTGTCCTATTTTGTAAGAGATGGTATAGAGGTCTTCTCCCTGCTGGCTCTAGGGCCCCATCTGCCAGCTGGAATAACAATGCTGCTTATCAGCTGGATATCACTGTGCAAAAACCACACCAAAACATAGAAGCTTAAAGCAATAACCATGTCTTTATTTTATGATTCTGTGTGTCGGCAAGTTAGACTGGCTTAGTTGACTGGTTTTTCTGCTGGAATCGGCTGGGCTCACACATGTGACTGCAGTCACTAGGTCCCCCTGCATCTGGGATGCACATGGCTATGAGCTGGGGTGTCAGAGGTGACTGGACTCTACCCCCAGCGGACTCACTTGGGCTCGGTGCGACGGTGGCTCGGGACACCAGAGGGAACCCCTGTGTCCAGGCTTCCTGAACCTTCCTTTTGATCACATTTGCTAATTCTCTATTTCCAAGGCAAATCACTAAAGAGAGCTCAAGCAGCGTGGGTGAGCACTACCAACAGGCATGAGTACAAGGAAGGGAAGCCATGGCTTTTTTTTTTTTTTTTTTTTTTTTTTTTTGCATTTAACCACGTGGTAAGCCCTTTAAAGCATGGAGGGTGAGGGGCACCTGGACAGCTCAGCTGGTTAAGTGTCTGACTTGGTTTCAGCTCAGGTGGTGATCTCAGGGCCATGAGCCTGGGCTCTGCACTTAATGTGGAGTCTGCTGAAGACTCTTCTCCCTCTCCCAGTGGCCCTCCCTCCCTTTTCTAAAATAATTAAATAAGTCTTAAAAAAAAAAAAAAAAGTCAAGCACAGAGGGTGAGTTGGATAGCCTGAAGATTTTTTTTTTTTTCTTAAAGATTTTATTTATTTATTTGACAGAGAGAGACACGGTGAGAGGGGGAACATAAGCGGGGGAGTGGGAGAGGGAGAAGCAGGCTTCCCACAGAGCAGGGAGCCAGATGTGGGGCTCTATCCCAGGATCCTGGAATCATGACCTGAGCTGAAGGCAGATGCTTAACGACTGAGCCACTCAGGTGCCTCTAGCCTGGAGATTTTTATCTTGGGCCAGGAATGCTTAGAATAAATAGCCAGGATCTCTTAGGGTTTGGATGGAGATTACTGGAAGGTGGGAGGAGGAGAGAATGATGGTGTCCGAGGACATCAAGGAGGAGGTGATGGGTGAAGTAGGAACTACCCTCTGTCTTCTCACATAGCAGTTGCTAATTATGGAGTTCTTGAACTTCTAGGAAAATTAGAAGAACAAGGACTACTTTCTCATTTTGGTTAACTGAGTTCTTGCCTGAATTATTTAAAAAGGCAGGGATATTAGAAGAGTGGAATGCATCCTCTTTTTAAAATTAAGTCCCCTTTATCTACCTTAGTTAAAAAGGGCAGGTATTTTCTGGTAGTCTTAGCTTATGTGGCAGGGGTCGTACACTGGGGCTGTACTGAAAATGTGGCCTGCCAGGTCAGAAGGAAGCCACTGCAGGGTTGGTATGGCCTATGGGATGGCATATGAATCAAGGTAGGATTTTTTTAGGAATACAGAAAATGTCCTAGAAGTAATGACTGAATTTGGGGCTCATATATTGGGATTTTTCCTCAAGTCTCTTTTTGGAAATGTGTATTTGCTTCTCTTAAAATTTGAAGAACAAATTTAAGAATTTTCAGCCTGAAAATTAGCCATAATTGTTTGCTTGAGAAATAGAGACCATGGTATGGGATTTTATTATTTATTGTATCAACAACAGGTATTATTTTGGATAATGTAACACTAGAAGCATGTAGCCAAAATCAGCGTGCAGAAGGGGATGGGCTCTAACACCATTATTCCTTAAGGTTATCTTGGAGCTATCAGTGAATTCAGTGTGGCAGAAATTAAAAATTCAAATAAGCATTGTAAAAGAAGAGAGAAGGTTTGTTTTTCTGATGATACATTTGCATCTCCAGATACAGCTAGTTTAAAACAAACAGGCAAAAGGACACACCAAAAGTCTATAATTAATAAGACATTTTTATAAGCCAGCATCCTAAGGTAGAGATACCTCGCTGATGTCGTCATTGTCTGATCACAGCTGAGCTCAGCAGGAAAACCATTTAGCTAAGCCCAGCCTAATTAATAAGTAATATTAGATTATACAATTGCCAGTATCAGAGCATGTTATCCAGACTAACTATAAAGTATCTGAAAATGGAAATTTGAAAATTAAAAAAAATTATTCACAATCGTTAACAGGACTCATAAGAAAACATAATGATACATAATGATTTTGAAGCAAATAAACAGGCTGTGAGAGAACTAGACAGATATAGATCTACTCAGAGTGGAAGAATTAATCTTAAGAGTATGTTATTTTTCCCAAAATTAATTGATAAGTTTAATGCAATTTCAATTAGGATCCCCCCATAATGATTCTTTTTGGAATTAGACAAAACTATTTTAAAATCCCTATAAAAGGATAAATGCTCCATTATAGTGAAGGAAATGATTAAAAAAAAAAAAGAGTAAAAAGGATTTTCATTATGAAGTATTTGAAATAACTATGAATCTACTGTAAGGAAATCAATATCATATTAGCCTAAGAATGGATACTACATCAACAGAATAGATAATTCAAGGTATTCTCTCTATGAAGGTAACATGAAAACAGTGTTACAGGGACTCAGAATAAGACAGATTATGTAATAATGGTACTGACACAACTCCATCTTCCTATGGAAAAAATATAGTTCCCTATCACATTTTTAAAAAAATTTTACTTATTTATTTGAAAGACAGAGAGAGAGCACAAGCAGGGGGAGGGGCAGAGGGAGAGGAAGAAGCAGATTCCCTGCTGAATAGGGAGCCAATGTGGGGCTCAATTCCAGGACCCTGAGATCATGACCTGAGCCGAAGGCAGATGCTTAACCCACTGAGCCACCCAGGTGTTCCCCCCCTCACATTAAAAAATTTAAATGTAAAATATAAAACAATAACAAAATATCTTTAGAAACAGAAAAAAAAAAAAAAACTGAGACGCTACTTACACAATCTTGGGAAGGAGAATTCTTCGTAATCAAGTCAGAAATCCAGAAGCCCTAAAAAATAAGTAACTATAAAAAGATAAAGTGTCAAGACTAGAGAGACAGATACAGTATGTCTATAAACAAATGGACTTTTCCTACATACAAATGAAATTCAAATTTGAAGAAAAAAATAACAAAAGCAAACTTGGAAAAATATCTCCAATGATAAAAAATTTGAAATACTGACATGCTGAGCAGTATTCTAACCTCTTTATATGTATTAAATCATTTATTCCTCATAGAAACCCTTTTAAGAGGTTGTTAATCTTCTTAAACCCACTGACAGTATCCCTCTAGCTCTCTCTCTCTCTCTTTAAGGTTTTATTTATTTATTTGACAGAGAGAGACAGCCAGAGAGGGAACACAAGCAGGAGGAGTAGGAGAGGGAGAAGCAGGCTTCCCACAGAGCAGGGAGCCTGATGCGGGGCTCCATCCCAGGACCCCTGGATCGCGACCAGAGCAGAAGGCAGACGCTTAACAACTGAGCCACCCAGGCACCCCAGTATCTCTTTTCTAATTGTAAAACTTCAGTGACTGTGATGGCTCTCTATTGCTCCGCAATGAAGTACAAAGTTACTCTGAAATCCAAAGCCCTTTCCAATGGTCCAGTTTCCCTGGGTGGTCTTATCTCCTGCTGTTCCCTTCCATGAACTTACTCTGGCTTTTCCTTTCTTTATACCCTGACTTTGGTAATAAATTCTGCTTGGGATCCTTTCTTTACTCAACTCATTTTATGACTTGAAATGTGACGATTCTCTCAAGCTCAATTTTTTTCATATTATCTTTCCTGGTCTTAGATCAGTATAAACTCACCTATATTCAACTTCCTTATGGCTTTTGCTGTGTGTGCACAGTGAATTCCTTAGTGTAGAATAAACTCTTTGACAACAGAGAACATGTATTATCTATGAAGTGTGTAGGAAGAATAATTACTTGAGCTATAGCTATTCAACCCAATAGATTAAGGAAGAAAAAGAAAGGTTTTTGCTAGGTATACCAGGATTTTCTATTCAGAAACTTTCTGTGGCCTCTCAGAACCTATACTCTAAACTTTCTAGCAGGGAATATGAAGTCTGGCACAATTTGGTATTCTAATCTTTCATAGCTTGAATTCTGTACTGTTTAATTATTTATATTCCCTTAAACACATGTGTATTTATGGCTCTGTCTCTTCCAGTATTCCATTAATTCTCGGAGGGAAGAAATTGTGTCTTACACGTTTCAATATTTTTATGATTAAACAGTGAAGGGACATAGTAGATACTCAAAATACTTATTGAATGACTAAATGCTGTCCCACCAATCTATAATACCTTCCCGCCTGCTCTTCCATTACTACAATTCAGTGAGTTCCTCAAAGCTAAGTTCAAATACTACCACTGTGTTCATCTGTGACGCGTTCTCTGGCCACTCGACTGGAAGCAATCCCACAGTTCTTTCAACTATAAATCCGTTACATGTATCACTTTAATTCAAAGACTTTTAACTCAACCTCACTTGACATCTTCCTTTCGTATAATTTAGATACATCTTCCAGATACTAACAAGCATCTTGAGAATCAAGCCACCACCTCCATCTCTTCATTTTTCATGTCTGACCAGTGATAACACTTCGCCCAAGTTCAACTTCCCTCCTATTCCAGTGATTGAACTGAGGCACCATCCTTTCCAGAATCACACGGCACATTTTTTTTCTTATGATTTCTTGTGACAGCTTATTTTTTATCTTTTCATCATTTACATACAGGCATCATTTCTCTATAAAACTGAAAGGTCCAAGAAGCCAGGAGAGCCTGGGAGGAATCTTTTATTCCTTCAATAACTGATGTAGTGGGTAAGAAAAGCACTACAGAATCACTTTTTTTTTTTAGTAAATAATTATCACTTAATGGACACTTGTTGACAAAAGGTAACAGTTTATCCTTCTAGTTTTTTTTTTTTTACATTGCCCTTTTTCATTTGAATTCTTTCTAGTTCAATTACTTATATTCTCTCAAATACATGTTTTTCTAAGCTTCTTTCTATTTATGGTTTAAATGATTGCCTGATATAATTTTTATTAGTATTCTCTTATGAATATACACACTAAGACATCAATAATCACATATGTATATTTTTAGATTCTATTTTAATTCCTGTATTAAAAGGTTCCATCATGTTCAAGATCATGACTTTTAAATTCACAGCTTTTTAGTCTTTAGTCTTAAAGGACATGATCTTGGCCATATTCAAACTTCTTAAATAGCAATTAAGATAGAATCTCAAGATACATAAATGAGCTATTCTATATTTTGTCTTACATAATTTAAAAAAATAATGATGATAATTATATAAGACAAATATTGAAAAATATGTTACCAATATATCTTTAGAATCTTAGGAACTAGGAGATTATAGTTCCATTTTTCATACCTGTTTGTGTGGGTTTTGTAGTCATTAAATGTGTTAGGTTGTATCTCTGTCTGTGAACGGAGATGAAAACGGGGGTGACACTCTGTGACTGTGCTTTGTAAATGGAAAATGATTTGAAAATACCAAAATTGTATAATAGACAGGACTAGCTGTTTCCAACAAGCTGTTTTCTATGAAATAAGATTTCTAGAGAGTATTTTTTTAATAAAATAAAAATAACTCGGTCATCGATGTTTGAGAAATCCCGTTTTACATTTCATCTCTGGAAGTTCACAATTCATTGGATCTATTAAAGAGTGCGAACTTGTTTATTAAAAAGAGTTGCTTAACTTTTTGTAACATTGTCTTTACCCAATGTATTTGACCAAGGGATTTTTTTTTTTTTTTTTTTTTTAATTTGAGTAACATCTGTGACTACCTGGAAGAATTAAGTTTAAGCAGTTTTGGACTAGACACTAAAAGCATAACCTTTTCTTAAAAACAAAACAAAATTAAGTGAAAAACTAGCAAGCACGTACAATCTAATAGAACATTTAAAATGTAAATTAGCAACAACTGTATAAATCACCATCAGGGAGTTAGTTTTATAAGTTGGGGAAATATTCTAACTCTTTTTGGCCCCAGTGGTGCTCTAATCTATGCTGGAGCAGTAATTTCCTCAATGACCCCCTTGTGGCCAGAAGGAGTTAATGCTCTGTTCAACATACTTAATTCACTCCCAGGATGTAATTTACACACTGCAGTAATCTGGATGAATACGTAGCTTTTTCTGGCTTTTCTTAAATCTATAAAGCTTCGAATGATTCACAAAGGACAAATTATCAAGCTGTACAGACTAACAATTAACAGTTTAGTGCAGACTTTTTAAAAAAATTTTTTTGAGGGTAAACAGTAATATGACTTTGTAAAACATGCCTACAGATATCCTATCTCACATATTTAAATAAGATTTTGGAACTATTTGGAAAATATCCCATTGTTCTGATATCTTGTGTTTGTACCTGGGGGAAAGCATGAAACTTTGGGGTGCCATCTTTATGATAGTTGCATTTCCGAGTTAGACTGGCTTCTCTGAAGTCACACATGGGAAGGGCATGAGAAGCCCATTTGCTTACATGAAGTTGGATAGATTGAAGGAATGCATCCCATTCTGTACCTATAGTTGTAAGAAAAAGAGAAACATGGGAGAAAATTATATTTATGTGGAAAAATGATACAATAAAACTTTTTGTTTTATTTTATCCCTAGACTATACCAAAATATAAATTTCGCGTATTTGCTGCTTTCGGTTTTTTTGGAGGGGTTAATTATTGTTTAGGTCACATTCAGGAATAGTCTTCTTAAAGTAGTTCTGCACTTTTTCTCTGCCCTAACTCTGCGAGGCATACTGTAGAATCCTTACAATAAAAGTTGTTAGTTGGTGCAGGGATTTCAAACACAGAGTTGAGCCATTTTATTGAGGTTTGTCAGAAGGAGGAAAACCCATAGAGTTTGAGAAAACCTCACAGGTAATTCTAATTTGCCTACTGGAAGTTTGGGGCCCTCTTTATATTATTTTATCCATTGCCATTGTGGAAAATTAGTGCTTTAAAGATGAGTGTTTCCCTGTGAGTATTGTGCTATGTAAATGTTTATTGAGTGCCTAAATGAGGATTTCTTCAAAAACTTATCGCACAGCACAATTTTGGGGTCAGCTTTCAAAGCAAACAAATAAACAAACAAATAAGAGCAAGACACATTCAATGTCTCCTACTTGGTCAGGTTGGGTTTCCTTAGAACGATCAGAAAATGTTTTTCTTAATTTGGACGTTTATTATTCCTGCCATGTGATAGAGGAGAGAGGAAGGGAAGTGTGGCACTAAATAGAATTATCTGAATATGAACTTGTGAGTTCATGCAGGGTTATTGGACAATGAGCTGCCTAGGACTGAGGCTGTCCCTTCTCTACAGCAGGGCAGCCAAATCCAAGCAACTCAGTTTCCTACAGGAGGACCAGCTTCCTCTGTCAGGACCCTTCACCCAGCAGAAGGTGACTGGTAATGCCAAGGAATGCAAACTCTCCAGAAACAGAGCAGCTGGCAACTCTTGGGAATAGCTTGCCTCATGCCAAGTATCCTGCCTCTTCCCTCATTGACATGACTCCCTTCTTGAGAACCCATACATTGTATCAGAAGCCCTACTCAGAACCCATACTTTGTCCCTCAGAAGTTATAATGGTGGCAAGCCTCTCTCTCAGAGACGATGGGGAGACTGAGGGATCATGCATATTTTTGTCCTGGCTGTGACTTTCTAAATCTTCTTTTTGCTTAAGGAAACCCATTCCCACCTCTATATTGTGACATTGTGAAGAAATCAAAAGCAGACTTCCATCTGCAACAAAGCAAAATTGAAACTATACATCAAAATCCACCTGAAATTCCTGTGTGGAATAAAAGCATAATCGAGAGAAAACTCTGAAGGCAAAACAAAACAAAACAAAACACCACAGGTTGAATAAACAAAACTTCAGAAATCAGGGCTACAACTAGATTCAGAATTCTATAGACACGTTGAAGAGGCTAGCTTCAATCAAAAATGAGATACAATTTGTCCACCTAAACACTCACAGACAGAACAGGCAGAATTAGTAAAAAGAGGATTTGAGCAACATTAGGAGGACACCCTTGGCCAGGAAGATATGAAATTTAAGGGCACCTGGGTGGCTCGCTCAGTGGGTTAGGCCTCTGCCGTCAGCTCAGGTCATGATCTCAGGGTCCTGGGATCGAGTCCTGCATTAGGCTCTCTGCTCGGCAGGGAGCCTGCTTCCTCCTCTCTCTCTCTCTCTCTGCCTGCCTCTCTACCTACTTATGATCTCTCTGTCAAATAAATAAATAAAATCTTTAAAAAGAAAAGATATGAAATTTAAGAGCAGACATGGCAATAGAAATCTTCTTGAGAAAAACCATGGACAAGTTTTTGCCTGCTACTTCCTCAAGCCCAGTACCAGAAATCCATCTTTTTCTGAACCAGCCTAACACAACCATGTAAGCTAACAACAGACTCATATGGCAAATGGTTTCTTCTTGTTCTTCCTTTTTAAAAAAATTTTTCCCCAGTAGTGGAGTACATAGAGAACTTGCCCCACAAATAGCCTGTCTTCCCAGTCTGGGAGAATGGCTCCCCATGTTGGGTATTAATGTTTCTCCCTAGAGCTTGGATATACCTATTAAGGGAGACATTCTTCTGTGGTAAGTCTTTCTGAAGTAACATGACTGGGCCCCAATTGGGTTTTTTTTTTTTTTAAGAGAAAACAGAAAGTCAAGCTGGCTCTGAGAATCCCATGGAGATAAGTAGGAGGAGTACTACCTGTGACCAGGATCTAACCTTTTTATCACTTCCCTTTTCTTTCATCATCAAAATACCATCATAAAAAACTATAGTTAGCTTTTCACTGTCTAATTTCTTCCAAAGGCATTATATTAGAAAAAGCTCCTAACTATTTATGGGATCAGCTGCTTTTATATTTTTCTAATTACAGGAATATTTAGCAACATCTGAGAACAAAATTTAACTAATGTTTAACAAATGCCAACAAATACTACTGTTACCTCTGTTATCTGAAACACTGAAGAATAATAGTATTAGGGAAGGGGTGATGGGGGATGGGGTAACTGAGTGAGGGACATGATGGAAGGCACGTGATGAAAAGAGCACTGGGTGTTTTATAAGACTGATGGATCACTGACCTCGACTTCTGAAACTAATATTATATGCTAATTAATTGAATTTAAATTTAAAATAAAAAAATAATAGCAACAGGATTAAATAGTTCTCTCTCTCCTTCTCTCTGGGGATAAGAAGGAATTATTTGGAGTCAGTGGGAACCTAATCATATCTGATGTCACCCCATCACAGAGGCAATGTCAGAGAATATGTGTACCAGAAGGAGATGTATTCCACCTGAGGGTTGGGGAGATATTGCCACCAACCACTTCACCCTCCTTCTTGTGTCTATATTTAACTCACTTCTGAGGGGGTTGACTTTGCAAGATATAAAAAGGGACTGAGGTAATAGAAATTCTTCCCCATGTAAGTGGGGGAGAGCTTTCTAAAGAAAGGAGTAGAAACATTGGACAAGGGAATTAAAAAAAAAAAGAATAAGCAAACAAACAAAAAGCAGAAGCAGACCCATTAATACAGATAACTAGCTGGTGCTTGCAAGAAGGGATAGGAATGGTGGGGGCAAATGGGTGAAGAGGAGAGTGAGGTAGAGGCTTCAGTTCAGAATGAATAAGTCAAGGAAAGAAAATGTACAACATAGGGAATAGAGTCAATGATATTGTAATAGTGCGTGTTGACAGGTGGTAGCTATGCTTGGAACATAACATATTGACTTGCCCAATCACTCTGCTATGCACCTGGAGCTAATGTAACATATGTGTCAGCTATACTCACATAAAATGTTTACAAAATTAAAAATAAATAAAAAACAAAAGAGGTGACGAGTGGATAAGAAGAATGTTGGCTATGAAGACTGTCCCTCTAAATGCCCATGTCCAATGCCTGCTAATATGCTTTCTTGGATTTCAGGGATTAGAAAACTAATGAAAAAAACTCTATTTTTGAGATGCCCTCATTGCTAAGGTCTTAAAAGTAATTTAATCTCTATCAGCCTTATAAACTGAGTTCTGTGGAGTACAGGAAAGATGTGAAACCTCTATTAAGCTAGAGAGACATGATCATCGTTGTAGCTGCTTGATGCTTTGGTCGACCATTGCCTGCTTTGGCTGTTTCCTGATCAGAGCACAGGTGGTATTGCTCTGGAACTAGTACCTGTGGCAGAAGTTCTGTGATTGTGGCCTCGCTGATCAGTGGGAGAAATGGCATCTCTCTTGGTGGTCCAGCATCATGAACAGCCTTGGGAGAGAGCAACAGTGTGGACCATGGAACCAAGAGTAGGCAGGCTTACTGTCCAATATCATAAAGCTGTCCTGTTGTGAGAGGCCCACATTGTAAGAAACTGAGGATGACCACCAGTCAACAGCCAAGAGGAAACTAGGTCTTACTACCCAGAAAATTACACAGACTCATATTCTGTCAACCATAAGTGAATGAGCTTAAAGTTTTTCCTTCCCAAGTTGAGCCTTGAGATGAAAGCAGCCACAGGCAAAACCCTGATGGTAGTCTTGTGGGCAGTCCCAAGATAGAGGATGCCACTAAGCTACGCATGGATTCCTGAACTTCAGATGCTCCAAAGTACTCAAGCTTCCAAATCAAGGGATGCTTTATTCTATAGCAATAGATAAATAAAACACTCTATACCTGAGCTTCAGGCCCTGGGGGATAGACAGCAACCAAAAGATAGAAGAATCCTGGATCTCTGAGTCTTTGTGTAGAGATAAGCTGTCTGACCAGCAACACCTGTTTCGTATTTATGATGACTAAGAATTTAATTGCTTAAGTCATTGGCATTTTGGAGTGGATAAACAGAGCAGCTGGAATTACTTACCTTAACAATACAGTTTGCTTTCTCTTTGTTGTTTTGTTATCTTCTTGGTATATTCCTGACCCAAGAGTGTGCTGTGCAAATTTCCCCACTTTCTCAATGATTAATTTGAATCTTTTCCATTTTTTTCTCCTCCATTGATTTGAAAGTTACATTTTCTATTTCTTCTCTCTTTTTTTTTTCTGGTCCTTACCCTTAAGTTTTTAATGTAGGAATGTAATGGGTCGTTGAATAAGTGGGATTCATAAGATGTAATCAGGAAGCAACTTTATATTTGTCTCCTGCTACTCATTAAAAATGGATTCACTGAGGTAAGTTCACCCCTGTCTCGAGGTAAAAATGCAGGTAATCCATAACTTCTTTAATAATTCTTAAGTAATATGATGCCTAATAGTTACTTTAAATTAAAACAAAACCAGCAAAAATAATTAAGTAAGAGGAGAGGACTGACGTGTGTTCTAATCCACTCATAAATGGGGAACCACAAAAAACATAGTCTTGATTTACAAATTAGAATGTCCAGTATATTAATGGCCACAATAGTCATTGTTTAAGAGAAGATTCCTCCCGTTCCCCTCTGAGATGGGTTGCCCTCCACTGGAAAAGGAATATGTACTCACCCTCTCTCTTTGGGAGGCTTTGTCCATCCCTTTGTTCCTTTTTTCTTGACAAGTTTCTGATCCATCTCATGTCAAAGCAAGCAGAGGGAAGATTGAAAAGAAAGCAGATAAAGTTCTTATTTGACTGCCATGCTTACAATTTTGACATGAACACTTTACCGACAAAATATTAACCAGTATTGTTATCTTCCACCTGAGGACAATTGGAATTTTAGAAGTTGTAGCTCTCATGCATGTTATCGTCTAGTGTTTTAGTTTATTTCTATTTGTAACCTTACCAAATTGGTTGTTCTCGTCATCATTTTATATAGGTAAGCTTTACTTATGGAGGTTTACCCACATGTTTCCCAGTTGTTTTGTTTTGTATTATTATTTGCATTTTTTCACATTTTGGAAGGCTTCCTTGTGTCCCTTTCCAAGAATACTCCCTGTTCTTTCTTCTAAATTCTAACATGATAGATCACTTTTACCTATTCCTCCCCAAGTCTTGAAATATATTTCCATTGCTATGTACTTTTAGATTGTCATTATTTTCTCTCCACCTCTTGAAGACCTAGTAGAGACTGTAATCTGTGCCTATCCAGTATCCATTTTTGCATTATTTTTTCTAAGAGAATACTCAAGCCAAATGCCAGCGAAATATCCCCATCCCCAGGGGCACCTGGGTGGCTCAGTCAGTTGAGCAACCAACTCTTGGTTTTGGTTCAGGTCATGATCTCAGGGTCCTGAGACTGAGCCCCGGGTCAAACCCCAAGTCAAGCTCCACATGTCACTCCTCCCTGCTCAGCAAGGAATATCTACTTGAGATTCTCTCCCTCTCCCTATGCCCCTTACCGCACTCACACTCTCTCTCAAATAAATTAGTCTTTTAAAATAAATAAATAAATATCTCCAACTCCAGCCTTCATTGCTGCAAGGGGTGGTGATATTAGCATACTTCTTGCTAACCCCATGTAAGTGAAACTCCGCTGGCCATTTCCGACAAAGGTTTTATTTTCATGACAAAAAAAGATGGTCATTGCTGACAAAATTCCTCCTTTATTCTTCCTGCCTTGGATGCGTACGTGACTTCAGAAGCAATAGCAGCCATCTTGTGACTTTGAAATTACAAGTATGAGGACCAATAGAATTTGAGAAGCCAACTCTGACATCATCAAGCCCCCTAAACATTGCCAGCTACCACTCATCTGATTTTATATAAAATCTTATATTTTACACAGTGTTACAGAAGACATGTTACTGATGTATTCTTTGCCCCTTGGCACTGGCTTTTCTCTCTCTCTGCTCTTTGCTGCCTGGCATGTTTCTTGTCATTCATTTTGGAAGTCAAGTCCTACTTCAAAATTTCCTCCTTTTGTAACAATTTGCTTGACTCCCTGAGGCACATACTTCCTTTTTTTCCTCTGCATTCTAGCAACAACTTATCCATGTTTGTATGAACACTTACCATACCTTTTGTAACTCATTCTTTGAGTCTGCCATTCTCAACAGATTGCTTGCTCTTCCAGAATAGTTTCCATACTTTCTATCTTAACACAAAATAAATGTTTAATAATTGCTTATTTAGTGAATTAATCTATGTCTGGTGGGCCTGGCTGCAATGTCTAAGAATAAATAGTATTATTCAGATTTTTTCCCTCTGCTTTCTTTTTATGAGTATGTTTTGTTTAATGGCCCTTACTGACAAATGAACACAGAGCTCCTACGGTTACTTTGCAGTACAAATAATTCCTCTAGAAATCTCCCCAGGGATCACTGGAAAAGTTGTTGCGTATGCTCTTAATGAGCTTTCTGTTCCTGGAATACTACATAGAATGTTATGTTAATAACACTTGCGTTTAATTCCATTCTCTCCTCAAAATACTGAGAGTGTAGATATAAAGTTTCCTATAAGAGAAGAAATACTATTTTAACATCTGTTAGGCTCAAAGAATGATCCTCATTATTCAAGGCAGAATTGGAGAATAAAAACCAAGATAATGTAAAAGAAGATGGTTTAGGAGGAAAGTGATTTTACCATTTCAGAATGATTTTACTCTTTTACCATTGAGGTTAACCAGGCTGCAGAATATTTTTTCTTTTCATTCTTTTTATGGATTTCAATGAGCTTGACTTCACTTTCTTTTCTAGGACATTGCTTACAGTTTAAGAACGTCTTCATTTTTATAAACAAGTGAGCCAGAGACCTTACTATGAAAACACAAAGGTGTCTAACTTGTAAGGGATTCATAACCAAAGGAGGAAAGTAAGACAGATGAAGAAGCGATCTAGTTAGACTAAAATAATTTAAACCCTGGCAGGGTAAAACTGTATTTGGAAAATGATACCTTGATACTACCAGACTCTAGTAAATTAAACCTATCATGATTTCAGACTGGACATAAAATATTTCCATCTTTTTGAGAGAAATGTTTGAGAGATTGCTAAGTTCTCCTTGGGTTGTCATTCTGACATAGTATATATTCAAACTACAAATCCTTTAACCACACATGATATGTTTGATTTACTAGTAGTTCGTATTTATTGCTTTTTATCTTCTACCAGCAAAAATTATTTCCCTTTTTCTATACAAATATTTCCCCCAATACCTCATTTCTTCCTTACCTATTCTAAGTGCTCTTTGTTTACATGCTTCAATTAAGGAGAAAGAAAACAACGTTCTAGTGTCTATTTTATTTTCATTCAAGTGGAAAATTCTACGTAAGGTGTTGCAAACTGAAATCCCTCCAGGAGATTTGCAGGTAATAGAAGTAAGAGAGTGGCCCAACCAAGTACAGACCATTAAGGAGTAGGTTTGTGGGGACTGTTGAGTCCAAAGAACGTACCTCACCTAAAGTGGGTGGCTGCTAATTAGCTTGAGCTACTTTTTAGTGAATTATGTGGTTTTTTTTTTCCCAAATAGGTTATGCATTCAGATATTTCTGTGAAATCTCCAATTTTAAAGCATGTTTCTCTATCTAGACCTCAGACATCAATAATTGTTAACATCACAAAGAGAAATGATGGAAGAATATATCACTGCCAATGGAGTAGTCCAGTGAAAAATAAAAGTAAATAAATAAATAAACCGAAGGTGAACACAATGTAACTTCTAGATCCAACTCCCAATTTACAAGGATACAGAGAACACAGGACCTCGTTAAACTACACCATGGGGATGCAATCAGTACCATCCAGCCTGTAGAAAACTACAGGACCAACCACACAGTTTTTTCAACAAATAATTGCAAGGAAAGAAAAAAAAAATGGAGTGGGAATGTAGAGACTAAAAGAGATTTAAGGTATGAATTAGTCAATTGCAACCTGTGAACCTATATAGATCTCTATTTTTAAAAATTATAACATTATGGGGTAATGACCAGATATTTGATATCAAGGAATTATTGCTGTTTTTAAAAAATATGCTAAGGTTAATGTAGATATGTTAAAAAAAAAAGTCATGCCTATACTAAAGCAATATATATAAATGTATTTTTGGATGGAATTTTAGAAACATATGTACATTTTTAAAAAATTTTTAAAGGCTTTATTTATTTATTTGACAGTCAGAAATCACAAGTAGGCAGAGAGGCAGGCAGAGAAAGAGAGAGAGGAGGAAGCAGGCTCCCTGCTGAGCAGAGAGCCTGATGTGGGACTCGATCCCAGGACCCTAAGATCATGACCTGAGCTGAAGGCAGAGGCTTTAACCCACTGAGCCACCCAGGCGCCCCCATATTTACATTTAGAAAGACAAAATAATAGGGAAACAAGCCGTGGGTCCCCAAGCCATGTTTGGCTGGTGTGCTGCCAGCTTGCAACTCCTGGTCTGTAGGAAAACAGAGACTAATTTGCAGCTCTTATTTCTCTTCACCATCAAAAGCGAGAACACATTAATTACCCTTCCTTGTGGGAATTAAACATAAGGGATTCTAGAGAGGGCACAGCTGCACACCTGCCTGAGCCCCCGTCTGCAAAGAACGGCTGCCCATACAGCAGCTGGAGCATATACAGTGCTCCCAAAAAGCTGGTTCCTTTCCCCTCCACTCTGCCCATTGTTTCATGATGGCCTTCTAATGGGTAAGCTGAATTTTCCAACACAGGGCTTCTCAGTCTGATCTTGGGGGGATTAAGTGTGGGAGGAGAAGATATATACAGAATTCACCCTCATGGGGTGAGTTTTCAGCAATTACACCCTCTCCCTGTAATTGAATCAGAATTCTGAGATGTGGGATGGATGCGTGAAATGATAATTAAAAAAAAAAAACCTTCCCAACTGATCTTAACATGTCATCTTTCTGGTGATGCCTCTAGTCTTGGCCCCCGGCAACCCCTCTCCCTTCCATGCCCGGTGGATATCCATCACTCTAACAATATAGATTACAGAATTAGAGGATTTGAAAAGATTTTGCTCTTTTGGTCTAACCCATCATCTACTTTAGGAAATCTGTCCTTCTGTAGATTTCATAAGCATATAAAATTTAAAAGTAAAATTTAAAATCATAAGAAACATATTCTTTTGGCCTCTGTTAAACAACACTTCTATTTTATACCCATAAATCTTACTTTAAAAAAAAAATTATCTTTATGCTTAACCAAAGTTTGTTGGCACAAGGCCCACTGGGCTACATAATCATTTTGAGAGAGAGATGCACCCACTGGGGTTGAGAAATGAGGAGGGCCAAGATGATTTCTTTTTTTGCTGTAAAAATACATTTTTAAGGTCTAGCACAGTTTATTTATTGTACAAAGGCTTTTTAAAAATGAGAATACTAAGCTAAGGGGATTACTTTTGAAACACTAGTGACTTCTATTGTGCTCTTTGTTAAAAGGAAAACCTACCTACAAATAAAAATTCCTTTGGAGATCACGGATCTATACAAAGTACAAATCTCAGCTTAAACTGCAGATTCTAGAGGGATGCAATTTCTTAATTTTTCTCTAACTCTTCTCAGTTTCTATTATATGTCCCTGTGCCCCTTGTGTGAGGTGGCAGTGTGGGGTCTCCACTCCCTTTCTCCAGAGTTCTAAGGCCTGAGAGACTCTGTCATCCGAGGCTTTGGCTATGAGAGGACTTGACCCTGGTTGTCTGAACATGTGGGCAGCCACTCTCATGACAGCCATCACATCTGTCTCCTGCTTGTACACAGTCACCTCTCATTCATGTCGGAGACCCTTTTTGTCCTCCACTCAGCAAGGGGTTTATCTGCTACTTCTGCACCATGCTGAGTAACATAATTGTCTGTGCAGCGAGCGGAAGGCCTCTTCCAATCCCTCATCACCCTCCATGTGGGGGACAACTCCACTGTTTCCAAGCCGTTCTGGGCCACGTGAACTTCTGTGACTGTCTCGGGTTCATCTGACTAAATATACTCCACAAACCTTGGCCTTGGCAACCTTCCTCAATAGGACTCTACCAAGGAAGCTGGACAAGGCTTCCTCTTCTGAGTGTACTAGAAAAGTAGCTTTCCTCCATGATAAAGCTTGATCTAGTATGAGTTTCTCCTCTTTTTTTTTTTTTTTAAGATTTTATTTATTTATTTGACAGACAGAGATCACAAGTAGGCAGAGAGGCAGGTTGGAGGGGGCGGGGGCGGGTGGGCGAGGCAGGCTCCCCGCCCAGCAGAAAGCCCGATATAGGGCTCCATCCCAGGACCCTGGGATCATGACCTGAGCCAAAGTTAATCGCTTAACCCACTAAGCCAGCCAGGCACCCCGAGTTTCTCCTCTTTTTTCTTCTCATTCTTCTCTTCCTCCTCCTTCATCTTTTTCTTTTTTTGAAAGTCAGCTTTATTGTGACAGAGTTTATGTGCAATAAAATGCACTATAAGTAACCAGTTGAATGAGTTTTGACAATTGTCTGTACCCATATAATCATCACCACAATCAAGGTATAGAGCATTTTCATCACCTTTCCTCATGCCCTTTTTTCTTTTTTAAAGATTTTAATTTATTTTAGAGAGAGAGAGAGAGGGAGAGACATCACAGAAGGGAGGGGCAGAGGGAGAGGAAGGGCGGGTCTTTAGCAGCAGACTCTGCTCATCGCGGAGCCCAGTGCAGGGCTGGATCTCACGACCCTGCGATCACAACCAGAACTGAAAGCAAGAGTCAGTAACTGAACTGACGGTGCCACCCAGGCGCCCCCACCCCACCCCACCCCAACCCATGCCACACTCCTGCTTTTTGTAATCAACATCTCCAATCCCAGAACCAGTAAACCACAGATACACTTTTCATTCCTACAGATTCATTTCACATACTCAAGAATTTAATATAAATGGAATCATGCAATATGTAAATCTAATATGTAATCTTTTGTCTTTGACTTCTTTCACCTTTATAAAGATTTTTAAATTCTCTCATGCTGTTTAGGGTAACAATGTCTTGTTCCTTTTCATGGTTGGTAGTATATCATTGTTTGCTTACCTATCTACCTGATAATGGACATTTGTGTTGTTTTCAGTTCAGGGATGTTATTATTGACACAGTCATGTACAAGTATTGTTTGGATATAGGTTTTAATATATCTTGGTTAATTAATTATGTAGGTGTGGCTTTGCTGGGTTAAATGATAACAGTTAGAATAACTTTACAGGAAAATGCCAAATTGTTTTTCAAACCAGGTTGTATCATTTTACATTTCCATGGGCAGTGTCTGAGAATTCTAGTGCCTTCACATCCTGTCAACACTGTATTATTACAGTTGTTCTGTTGTTTTTTTTCTATTTTAGCTATTCTAATGGATCTGTAACAGTTTAATTTTTGTTAATTTTCCTGATGAAAAATGATAAGGAAAATCCCTGCATAGGCTTATTATTGATCATATGTACATTTTTTTGGTAAAGTGTACAACTCTTTTACCAGTTTTATAAATGGATATTTGTCTTCTTATTTAGCTATGAGTTCTTTATATATTGTAGATACAGGTATGAAATATATGTCAGATATATGTATTCCAAGTATTCAGATACATGTATTTCAAATATGTCTTCTAATTTATATGTTGCCTTTCCATTTCATTAATGGTGTCTTTCAAAGAGTAAAAGTTTTTAATTTTCTTAAGGTTAAATTTATTTTTTTTCTCTTATGGTTTGTGTTTTATCTAAGAAATAATTACTTACTGCAAAGTTGTAAAGATTTCCTTTCCTTTCTAGAATTTATATAGTGTTTGTTTTTATAATATATCATACCGATGACTATTTTGACTTAATGCTGAGGCATATTATGAAGGTTAAGGCCAAGGTTCATAGTTTTTCCATAGAAACATCATTTATTGATAAGACTATAATTTTCCTATTAAACTATCTTGGATCTTTCCAATATATATTTTATTATTGCCCAAAAAGTATATCTCTTGATTTTTTAAAATTTATATTAAGCCTTGAAATATTTTTTTTAAGTCATTCGCATTTTCAAGTAAATTTTAAAATCCATTTATACATTACAGATCACTGTGATATTAACTGGGATTGCACTGAATCTATAAGTATATTTGGGGAGAACTGACATCTTAACAATGTGGAGTCTTCCCATTAAATTGGTATATTTCTATTTATCTACCTTCTTTAATTCTCTCATCAGTATTTTACAGTTTTCTGGGCAGAGATCTTACCCATATATTGTGAAATTTATCTTCAAATATTTCATGTTTCATATTGATATAGATTTCCTGCCAATATAATCTATGGTGTATTCCGTGAAAAACAGTGAAGTGTTCCTTGCAAGTATGTAAGCTGTGAACTACATTACTATATTGCTTTTCTGGAGAGCCACATTACCCATTAGAGCATTAAATGCTCTGAGAAGTCTTATAACAAAGGCTTCTCTTTCATTTTGGTTAACTGTGTGTTTCCCAAAGAAGTCTGACTGTGGCAGCTTTCTGCTTAATTCCGATTTCTGTCTTGTTGAATTAGCGTTCTGAGGAAGACGTTTTTTAGGAAATGGTGAGATGTCAAGATGATGGTTAGGTCTACCCTAGGTTGGCTCCTGTGGGTGGGAGGCTTTAGATCACTTGGCAGTCTCAGTCCTCAGTGAGAGGAGATGAGAACCCTGGGTTCTCCATCAGTAGCAGAAAGTGAGACAAGAAGCAGTAGAACTTGTTCTATTGGTTAATTATTTAACACTCACTTTTGCCAGAGATCTTGTTTTGTTCTTTCAGTCACTCCTCCTTGAGAGGCATGGGTCAATTACTTGACTGTCAGTAAAAATACATTCTAATGATTTCTATAACTGGAACTGTTAATGCCTGATAACACAAAGTTAAGGAGAGTCTCATAGAGGCATTAGAAACAAGCGAAAGCCTTTCCTCCTGATCTTTTAATGCATAAAGGAAATGGAGCCTGGAAACATGCTTTGAGCTAAACGAAGAATAGATGGAAATGCTTATCTTGTCAAAGTGAGGTCTTAACATTGAGACGTATATTAAATGAAATAAAAACAGCTTTTAAGGATTTGAAAAATATGCTAAAAGTGTCAGCATTTATAAACCCAAGGTGACAGTCAAAGATTTAAGTAGAAATAATTTTGACTTCTGCTTATAAGACGCTTCTCTGTGATATGACAAGGCTATTTTTGGCAAAAATCAATATAGGAAGATAAATAGATGAATCATTTTTTTAAAGCAATATATATGTATTTTTTTTTTAAAGGAGGGTTAACTTTACTACTCCACAGGCACAACATCATTGCCAGTGCAGGGAAGGCACATACTACAAGGAAAGCTCTCCAGGAAAGGGGTCTGTATTCAAGAGAAAAGAACAGCGAGATTGAGGGAATAGGAGTTATATTATCATGCACTGCTACTATCTTATTTTGTACTCCAGAGTGATTATTACCACATGTACTGCATACTCACTTTTTATGCAGATGGACCCTTTTATTTTTTAAATTTTATTTATATATTTGACACAGCGCAGGCACAAGCAGGGGAAGCACCAGGGAGAGGGAGAAGCAGACTCCCACTGAGCAAGGAGCCCACTGCTGGGCTCCATCCCAGGGCTCTGGGATTGTGCTTTGAGCCAAAGGCAGACCTTAACTGACTGAGCCGCCCAAGCACCCCCGGCTAGACCCTTTCATTTGACCCCTTGTTCATGTGCCACAACTTCCTAAGACTATGCTTGTTGTCTTCTCCACAAATAGAATTGAGTTTGGGGAGTAAACCATGTCCTTTTCTTTTTGAATAATACTCTGTCATTCTCAGGCTATATCTGTAAGGCTTTATCTCCTTTGTAATTCCATTAAAACTTAATTACCTAATAGTGTTGGAAGGAATGATAAATGTCTTCAACGACAGACATTTCCCCAGAGGGAGACCACACATGATTTCATTTAAAAGTCACATCAACCCAGAAAGGGAGGCATTATATCACTTACAACTGAGCATGTGAAGATTGAGAAAGATAAAAGATTTTGCCAAAGATCATATAGCTTGTTGGTGGTAGAAATAAGATTTAAATCTACCTCTGACTGTAAACCTGTGTTCTTGCTATTTGTTTTCCTAGGTGAAGGTGATTTTTTTCTTTTTCTTTTTTTTATGGAGGGAGGCAACTTTCATTGAAATGGAGGCTGTAACACATATAGTCATGACCTTGTTTTCTTTCTACTTCTGTGTAGCAACCATAATAAACATATTGGGTATAGAGACTTAAGGATGAGCCTAAGACAGCATTTCATTCAGGAAAAAATAATTGTTAGGTATTTTCTGGTGAGAAGCAGAGGCAAAGAGCAAAACAGAAGTTTAGCTTTCTTTAAAGCCTTTGGCAAAAAACAGATCTCATAATGCCTAAGGGGTTAACAAAGCTGTTCCTGTATACCTAATTTAAAACAGCTAAGAGGCATTCTAAGCAAGTTTTGTCTTCAAAGAAACTGTGGCATGGATTTACTTTCATGTTTCTTTGCTTATAACTTAAAGGACACTTAAAGAGAGAAAAATATTTCCAGATTTTGTCACCATGTGTATTTTAAAAGGGAAATTTATCTTGTTTTTTTGTTTTGTTTTGTTTTGTTTTTTCAGGTTTGGAGAAACATATTTGGTTCTGTAAACAGCAAATGTAAAATCTCATATAAAATGCATCCAGACCTATGGCTGGGATACATCACTGTTCCCACAAAAACTTCTCCTCCATTCAGCTTCTGTACAAGGTGGCTCTTACAATTTTTACATATGGAAAATCTCTTCCTATTTCATACACACATCTGTAATCCCAACTCTAAAGAAAGCAGTGTTGGAAGTTTTTCGAAAATACCCTACAAGGAAGTTTTTGAAAATGAAAATGAAAATGAAATAGTTGTTTTGATATAGCTGGGAGTTAGCAATGTATCAATTTATGACTTTAAGTCATTTAAGAGCCCCCTGTGAGGTACAGTGACAAACTGGTAGACACCATTACACCCTCTCGGAGGGACTGTGTGACCCGGGGTAGAACCAGCTCAGAAAAGTCCAGGTGTCAAGGAACACTGTGTAGGGACATCTTAACAGTGGCCAGAGATACAGGCACATAACTAGAAGGGAAATTTGACTGAGTCTAAGTGCAAATTTCTTGTCTTTCAGATATGAAACAGAAGCCTGGAGGGATTGCGTTTATTTGACCTTGGGTCACAAAATGAGTTAGTGGTCCCATGTTACTTTACTCCTTTTTGTTGATGACTCTCCAGCATCTTTGAGAATGGAAGAGAAAAACTGGTTTCCCTTTACCAGGTGAGAAGCAGCAAAAGATATTTAAAGATGAATAAGTTTAGCACTGAATAAAAATAAATTATTTTCATATCCATATGCACATTTTCTTTTAGACAGATAAAACTATGAACCAAGGAAAAAAGAAGTGTCTAATAAAGAAAGTACTTCAAGAGCACCTGGGTGGCTCAGTTGGTTAGGCAGCTGCCTTCAGCTCAGGTTATGATCCTGGAGTCTTGGGATCGAGTCCCACATTGGGCTCTGCTTCTCCCTCTGACCCTCTTTTCTCTCATGCTCTCTCTCTCTCTCACTCTCATAAGTAAATAAATAAAATCTTTAAAAAAAGAAGAAAGTAATTCAATAACCTAGTGCTATTATAAAATGACAGACAATATAGAGGAAAGTTTTGGACCTAAGTACAAGAAAAGTCAACAATAAGCTGTGCTTCTCAATCATTGTCTTAATCAGTCTTTCAATATTAGGAACATAGTACCTCAGTTCTTCAGAATTTATTATTATGCATTTCATTAAAAAAAAAAAAAACAGAATAAGTTAGGGGTACCAGGGTGGCTCAGTTGGTTAAGCATCCGACTCTTGGTTTGCACTTGGGTCATGAGCTCAGGGTCAGCCTCCATTGGGCTCCCTGCTCAACCAGAGTTTAAGACCCCCTCTCTCTCTCTCACTGTTCCTCTGCTCCTCCCCTCTGCGCTTTCCTCTGTCTCCCTAATAAAAAATAATCTTAAAAACAAGAACAAAAGCAGAGTGATTTAGTTATTTAAAGAACACAGAATCATCTGGAAAAATGAGACTAAGGGAAAACTGAGAAGAGAAAATGAAGACAGGTTGCAGGTATGGATATGCCCTTACTTTTATCCATTGTTGAATACACCCATTTCTAATTGTTGTTTCATTGAAGAAAAGGAATAATTCAACATAATTAGAAATAAACCCCCTGTTTTATGATAATCACAAGATTCTTAGATTAACTTTTTTAAAAAAATTCCTTCAAAGCACAGTTTTTAAAAAATCTCAATATAAATTTCAAAAACAGCTAGTATAAGATTGAGACAACCATTGGCTTATATTTGCTTTTATCTCTTAATCATATTTGCATATGTTAGACATATGCATTTGTTTATTTTCCCATTCCCCATTTACATAGAATATATGACATATTAATTACTTTGCTAGATACTAGAAAAACAAAATGCAGAATGATCATGGAAACTTGTGTGCTAATAGTAAAAGCAGAGAGGTTACCTAGCACTGACAATAAAAGTGTGAGTCTTATTAGTAATCTGTTATAGAATACAACAGAGAGAGCTATGAGAGAGAGTACATGGAGTGTTATCCAAATTGGACTTGATTCCATGGTTGGCACTTGAGCCATTCAGTATTTCGATGATGGTGAATATTGTCGCATACCAATCTGAGTATTACAATGCTGTGGTGTGCGTGGGAAGTCCAAATTAATCAGCTCCTCATTAGTACACTAAGAACCACTTTTCCCCATCTTTTCCAACTAAGAGCTTGGCAGTTTTCAGAAGCTGGGTCATTCCTCTGAGCTTTTCGCTTGCCACTGGCATGGTTTTTAGTTATATACAATATTTTTAAGATTTACTAGGAACATTGCTTAGATGTAAGGATTAAAATAGTCAAATCTATCAAAGTGCACACAGTGAAGAGAATTGGCAGTAATCATTTAAGGTATACAGTGAAGCTAGACTTAATACTTTACAATGGCATCATATTAACAATGTCTTGGTCTAAACTACATTCAACAAATGATGCAAACTTTATTTAAAATCTACAATTGTATAGACCCAATTTGCTTCAATTCTTTCTAAAAATCTCCTTTTAATTATACACAGACTTTAAGTAAGCATTCCATGCTGTCTAAATTATTAATTTCTTCATTAACATTTTCTGATAATCTTTACATCCTTATTGCTAGAATACAGTAGGTATGGTTTGTCATTTTCAAGTACTAAATTTCTTAGGTGTGACAATCGTTAGCCTTCTATTATTTAGATATTTATTTTCAAGATACTCTTCTAGCTACTTGGGACACTACTGCAGCTGTAGGTAAACGTGGTGAAGGTCAAACTTTTATCAGAAAAGTAAATAAATATATGAGAGATAAATAGATCAATCTTTGTTGTGCTTAAATGTTAACCTTTAGGAAAGGGAACAGGAATGTAAATCTGTTCTCTATTTTACAAACTATTTTTCTCTACAATATTTTCTTATTATACAAATAAAGGAATTCGAGTCTGAAATGCAAATATAAAAACAAATTGAACGTGGGACACCTGGGTGACATTGTCAGTTAAGGCACTGATTCTTGGTTTTGGCTCAGGTCTTGATCTTAGAGTCATGAGATCAAGCCCTATGTGGGGCTCCACATTCAGCTTGGAGTCTGCTTAAGTTTCTCTCTCTTTCTGTCCCTCACACCCCACCCCAGCTCTCTCTCAAATGAATAAATCTTTAAAAAAAAAAAAAAAAACCCACACAAGCTGAATGATTTTAAATCAAATTGCTATAATTTGTATCTTTTGGATTCCTACCCCTTAAAACTGCTACCATATTATCAATTCTAATTATGACTGAATTTATTAAGCACCTGTTGTGTTGAGAATCTCATTTGACATATAGTAAGAACTCTGTTAGTACATAGTTCTCAAAGAGGACAATCTTCCAGCTGTAGCAACCTCTTACGTGGATCTATAGTTTATATCCCTGAAGGCACCTCACAAGGTAACTTCAGGAGAGAATAATCGAGAAAGTGATTGGGATTTGCTGTGTTTTGTTTCCTCAAATATTAGCACACAGCAGAATGAGCAGGAGGGATTGTGAAAGTGTGGATTTGGGGACCCCATGCCTACAGTTTTTAATTCTATGGATCTGGGGGAGGGTCCAGCAATGTGCATTTCTATTTTTTTTTGGTGGGGGGGAGCCGGGAGGACAGCAGCTGCTAGTCTAGACCACACTGTGACAAGCCTGGTGCTAGAAGCTGAAAGTATCCAGGAGGCTTCCTCACTTTCTTTGTTTTGTTTTAAGATTGATTGATTGATTGATTGATTTTAGAGGCAGGGAGGGGCAGAGGGAGAGGGAAAATCTCCAGCAGACTTTCCACCCCCAGGCTTGGAACCCTATGTGGGGCTCAATCCCCTGACCCTGAGATCATGATCTGAGCCAAAATCAAAAGTCTTATGGTCAGTGGACTAAGCCACTCTGGAGCCCCAAGACTTCCTTACTTTCTGATACCTTCATTCCATCCTCAAAATTTTCCTGATCTGCACTCAGGCCACTCCCCCATTGATCCCCGCATTGACTGGCACAGGATCTACCTCTCTGGACAATCTAGAAGTTTCCCTCAGGACCATGTAGGCTTCACCACTGCAGGAGAATTTGCTGCTCAATTTCTGTGTTTATATTACTCATGTACTTCTTTTCCTAAGGAGAAAAATGATTCCTAAAGAGATGAATTTTATTGCTTAACAATAAGTGAGCTGGTTAAAACTAAAGTAACTAATTTCTAGAACGTCAAATTAAAAGACAAACTAGCACTTGAGCCCCCAGCAGCTGCAAAGGCAGTTGCAGAAGTCAGCACTCCATCAGTGGAAATCTAAAGCAGCTGAAGCAGCTTTTTTCAAACACTTAACTGCTTGCTTCTTTCATATAACTCATTCATTCAACTGCATTAGGATACTCTCAGAACTGCAACATTATCATTCCATATATATCTGTCAGCCCGTTCATCTGGAGAAAAGAAATTAAATTTCAGCTTCTAATAACATAAAACCAGCACCAACTGATACCTTGCTGTATACAAAATATATGCTCCCATTCTCTTTTTCAAGACCTGGACCATACGGTGACAGATACTTAAGAGGATGTTGGAACAGCCTTTCTCTACCCTCTCTGCACACGGCCGGGTTCCTGAGTGGAAGTGGGTTTATAATTTGGGCTCCTACTATGCGGGCTCCACACTCACTACTCTTACATAACTTCCTCACAAGGGTGACTGTGTAATTAATATCTCTGTTGGTTTTCTGTTGCTGCCTGTGTGTCGCCTCTCTCCACCCCCATGCCAATTCATATACTGAAGTCCTGAACTCGAATAGGATGGTATTTGGAGATTGGGCCTTTGGGAGGGTTTAGATGAGATCATGAGGGTAGGGGTCCTCATGATGGGATTACTGCCTATTTAATTTAATTTAATTTTGGGGTAAAGAGTTTGTTTATTTGAGAGAGAGAGAGAGCGCGCGTGCATAAGCAGGGGAGAGAGGGAGAAGGCAGCTCCCTGCTGAGCAGGGAGCTCAATGTGGAACTTGATCCCAGGATTCTGAGATCATGACCTGAGCTGAGGGCAGACGCTTAATGACTGAGGCACCCTGGATTACTACTCTTATAAGAGAACATCACAGGGTACCTGGGTGGCTCAGTGGGTTAAGCCTCTACCTTCGGCTCAGGTCATGCATGGTCTCAGGGTCCTGGGATCGAGCCCCACATAGGGCTCTCTGCTCAGCAGGGAGCCTCCTTCCCCCTCTCCCTCTGCCTTCCTCTCTTCCTCTCTGTGTCAAATAAATAAATAAAATCTTAAAAAGAGAGAGAGAGAGAGAACATCAGAGCTTGCTTTCTCCTCCATGGAGGGGCACAGTAAAATGTGCTCACCTGCAAGCTAGAAGAAAGCTTTCACAAATATCTAAATCTGCTGCTGCCTCGATCTTGGACGTTGCAGCCTCTAGAACTATGAGATATAGTGTCTGTTGTTTAAGACACCGAGTTCATGGTATTTTTCATTCCAGCCCGAGCTAATACACTACCTTGGAATATTACTACACACGTAAGAAGTAGCTTAAACTTTACAGTTCTGCAGATCAGAAATATAGGACAAGTCTCATCAGGCTAAAGCCAAATGTATCATTTGTGTCCCTATGGGGAGGCTCTAAGGGAAGATCCATTTCTTTGCTCATTGGGGTTATTGGCAGAATTCAGTTACTTAGGCTTTTAAGTCTGAAGGTCCCCTTTCTTTGTTGTCTGTGAGCCAAGGACTATCTCTAGCCTCTCAAGGCTGCCCACATTCCTTGGCTCTTGTTTCTGCTCTCTATCATCAAAGAATGCAAAGATGGGTCAAGTCCCTCTCATCCTCGGAAACTTCTCTCCTTTTTCTGCCATCTCTCTGACTCATGCAAGGAAGATTTTCTGTTTTAAAGGATTTATTAGTTGGGCCCACCGAGTGAGTCCAGAATATTATCTGCATCTCAAGGTCTATGTTCTTAATTGCATTTGCAAAACCTCTTTGCCGTAGGTGAGAACATATTCACAAAGTCCAAGAGTTAGAGCATGAGAGTCTTTGAGGGACATTATTCTGCCTATCACAATGTTCATACGAGGTCATCTCTGAGAATGAAAGAGTATGATTATTAAGTATGCCAAGATAATGAGAATAAACCAAGACACACTGTCACCCAATTTATGACACTGAGAGTTAAGGGTCTAAAATAAGACACAAGATGTGTGTGTGCATGTGTTCAAGGTCACAGGTGTTAAAGAGATAAGTAAACACAGCTGTGCCTTCAAGAAGCTTCCAGCTAGCTTTCAATAGATATGTTTACAAACATCTATCTTGATTCCCAAACATGTTCTAGGTTCATGTAAGTTAATTAGGGATGGATGAGCATTTGATTGCAGGTGAAGGGCATTGATTGCAGATAAAGAGTAAGTTCTCCTTGACCATCAAGGCACATGGAATGAAGGATGATGAGAATCTATCCCCCAACCCATAGGCTGGCAAACCAGGACCACTGGGTATAACTAAAAAGAAGATAAAATCAATGTCCTATTTAGAACAATCCTTTAATTAAGAAGTAGGCTACTGGGGACTCTACTTTAATTAACCACAGAATACCACATTAACCTTTTCCTGTGTTGTCATAAAGTTGAAGCTCTACTCCCTGAGGTAGAATTTCTTCAAATGCATTCTGCTATCCTTGGGCATATGCAGATTGAAAAAGAAATTAAATATGAAGATACTATTTCCATTAAAAGATAATTATAAAACTCAAATTATGCATGTATTCATACATGATTGCATAATGATTTAAAATGAGGCAATTGCTTTGAGACATTCATGGGTTCTAGTTAGAAATGGTTGCATATTTTATAAAAGTTAATGTTTTATATTTATTTACATTTAAATCATTATGCTGCAAGATGAGACTTTTTTCTTGATAGTCTTAACGTTATTAATTTGTCATAATCTTTTTTATACTAGAATGGCTATGATTCTGAGTTACATATGTACTATCTTAATATTCTTGTAATCATCTGGTGTTTTATGCATTATTTGAACTAATATTTTTTTCATAAACTGTTATAAAGTTTATATTATACTTTGGTGTTGTTTCTAAACAAATACATTTAGAAATTTTCATGGTTAAAAGGTATATATACCCTGATATGAGGAAGTTGAGAGGCAATGTGGGGGGTTTGGGGGGTAGGAAAGGAATAAATGATACAAGATGGGATCGGGAGGGAGACAAACCATAAGAGACTCTTAATCTCACAAAACAAACTGAGGGTTGCTGTGGGGAGGGGCGTAGGGAGAGGGTGGTGGGATTATGGACATTGGGGAGGGTGTGTGCTATGGTGAGTGCTGTGAAGTGTGTAAACCTGGCGATTCACAGACCTGTACCACTGGGGGTAATAATACATTATATGTTAATAAGAAAATTTAAAGAAATTTTAAAAAGAAGTATATATAAAATATTTTAACAAATAAGAATGTACTTTCATGTTCATCACTAAACAGAAAACTGAACATTGTGAATTGCTTTAAGATATTTAGAAGTTTATTTTTATGTTTTAAAGATTTATTTACTTACTTTAGAAAGCAAAATCATGCAAGCTGGGGAGGGGCAGAGGGAGAGAGAGAGGATCTCAAGCAGACTCCCTGCTGAGCCCAGCCGCCTTGATTTCAGGACCCTGAGATCATGACCTGAGCAGAAACCAAGAGTTTGATGCTGGACTGGCTGAGCCACCCAGGCATCCCAAGGTATTTAAAATTTTAGAAGTTAAATTAGTACTTACTCTTTTGTGCATTACTATTTTGAATATAACTATTCATAGAGATAGGAAATTTAATCTCCTCAATTGTGGCATATAAATCACATGAAAGTTATTAATGCTAAACATTAAGAAGAATGATAAAACAAAATAATTTCATAATAGGAAATGATGGTGATTAGAAAGCAAAGAAAAGTTGTTCTTTTGAGAATGTTAAAACATTGAACATAATAATATAGACCCACCCAGAAAACAACATGATTGAAAACCACAAACATAAATTTTTACAATAAGCCTATTTTCAGGAGAGGAACACCAAGTTAAAACAACTTCCTCTTCATAAAGTTTAAAAATTACAAATGTTGAATTTTACTATCATTTTCTACTGTATGCACATAAATCAATATGTTTTTCAGGTTGTAAAGTTTCAATAGACACATAAATGCATATTTACCAAAGAATGTGTTAATGGATGCAGTGATAAGAAATTAACATTTTTTCCATCTGGTATTAGGCACCACAAAGGGTAGACTGTATTTGGATGCATTTAAGTGACATAAAATAGAGAATTGGAATTGAATATGTTACAGAAAACAGTTGAGGGAGCATGGATGTGGGGCAGCATGGAAAGGAGATCAAATGACATTAGCTGATAACTGGATGTTGGAAAAGTCTTGGTCAATCAGAAATTTTCAGAGCCAGGGTCTGATAGAAAAGAGTATTGAAATTGATTTTTAATTTTAAAAATTTGGAAAGTAGTAGTCTTTTTGAGTGTGGTGGAGCAGATGCAAATAGAAGACATGATCTTTGTTCTTCTAATAAGTGAGTGAGTGAGTCATAAACATACTTATGTTAGCCCAACAAAGGCTAACCATGTGTACAAAATGTTACAGCGTTATGGTAAAGGAACACGTGGATAAGTCAGCATGCACAGAAGCATGGCCTCATGGAAGTAGGTGGTAACTGAAGGTCTAAACTCTAATTTAAGGATTTCATCAGATGAAGAAGAAAGACAGAAGGCAGAGAGAAAATTGAGTCAAGCCCTGATGCCCATGGTACATTTGGGAGCCTGACAAAGATGGCGACAATCAGATGCACAGCTGGACCCCAACAGAAAGGACCTTGGCAGTCACAGCTTTGGCTCTAGACTTCATTCTGTAGTGATGCCAAAGCATCAAGGATGTTTCTGTAGGGGACGTGGGTACCAGCAGGTTCCTGATGGAGTAGACAGGGAGGAGATTCGCAGAGAGGGTAACATGCTTGAAGTGCCCTTCCATGGTCCAAATAAGAGCTGGGGAGGGTTGGGCAGAGGAGAGTCGTAGCTGGTATAGAAAGAAGAGAAAGGCTGGAGGAAAATGGTGGAGAGATCATTCGGGAATTGAACACTGTTCATGGAAATAAGCCCTGTGCGAGCTATGGCCAGTTAGGAGACAAGCTGGAAGAGAAGTCCTGAGGTTGATTTCAGATGTGCTGCCTTTGAATTATCCGTGAGACTTTCCATGAGCTGTATCTTCTGCAGGCAGTTAAATATCTGGGTCTTGTGCTAAGAAACGAAGTCAGATAAGAGATAGAGATTAGGGCCCGTGGAAAAGGAACCCCTGAGACGGGGAAGGGCTCTGAAAGATGTTCGAAATGCTGGTGGCAGAGGAAGGGGAGAAGCAGGAGAGGCAGGAGAGGGTCAGTCAGTCTTACAATCTATGCCCCAAGAGCAGCACCCCCACTGCCAGAGAGCAGACGTAGATATCAGCAGACTGATGTAGTCTCTCCTTCTTAATTACACGTGATCTCCTTAGTTATTGGTTGGCAATTAACAACCGCAGGACTGACAGTCGCTTTCCTTTTAGGAACGGAATTATTGATGAAAACGAGAAGCATTGGGATGTGGAACTCTGATCTGTTGTGACATTTCCTCTTCAGTGTTGCAGGTCACAATTGAGCAATTTCATAAAGTTGTCCCCAATACTATTGTTCAAAACTGCAGCCACAGTCCTCCTTATCTATTGGGTTATTTTGATGTAGCACAGGTAATGAGTTGGGTCACATACTTCACAATTCCTTTTGTTTTCAAGCATACATTTCCTCTGGTCCTTGTCAGCACCAGCAGAAATGGTTTAAAAGAGACATTTATAAAAGCTGCGGTGTTAGTTCTCTGCTGTTTATCTTTACCGAGCTTACATTATTTACACAAGCAAAACGCAATGCGTGCTATGCTTAAATACCCTCTTTTATGTTTCTGTTTTATTGATACCTGAGGCATCCCACACTTGTGCTAAATTTGTTTGCTTGGAACACTATCACCTAAAAACACTATCTTTCAAGAAGTGAAATTTTTATCCAGTGATTTTTTTTTTCCTGGCTAACCTTTTAATTGTGCCTTTATTTTTCTGTTGTTTTTCTTGTGTGTGTGTGTGTGTGTGTGTATACACACACACATATATATATATCTCCCTCAGTCTCACTTTTTAAAAGATCTTCAGTTTCTATGAGTTTAGTTGGTAATTTATGTTTATTAAAATAAGAATGGAACAGAAATAAAGAGCAAAAAGGCAGTCATGCCATCAAACGCTCTGCCAGCATTGTCTTTAACAAACTTGAGTTTGTTAAAATAGAGTTTGTAACTATTTGCAGAGCTCAGCATAAGCAGATGCAGACATATCTATAGATTTGATCCCATTCACCCAAAATCCCAAGTTTCTCATGCTTTAAGTAGGAATCTCTACTGAAAAACATCAGTGATATATGGAATAGACATGAGGAGATCACACAATGGCTTGGGTGTTCTTGGCCTCAAATTTTGTCAAAGAACATCCTTGGGGGAAGTCAGGGAACTATCTGACTCCCTTAGCCAATATGTCTGATTCCTACCTTCAGGTACTACCTCCCCCTCTCTCAGTGGCTTGCCTTTATCATGACCTCTTCCTTTATCTGTGAGTAACCCGAGCCCTTGGTTGCCAAGCCTTTCTCAAGCAAGAGCTTCTGCCTTTGTCCATTTATTGTCAACATTACTAAAGGACATACCAATAGGCATCCACGGTAATCAGGGGCTGCTAAATATATTTTCCCTATCCCCATTTTTAAGACCATCCCTATTTTCTTCTGATCATCTGTTCCATTATATCACCACAGTGGTAACTACTTATTTTGCCAGCAAACCTCTTGGAATGAGGTTCCAAGTGTCATGAACTGTCATCCACCAGAGAGAATATTTTAGTGGGCCTCTTGTTGTGTCCCTGGTGGAAGCATGCTTCCTTTGGAAATCAGGACCTCTAATACCACAAAACTCAGATTTATGGGAACGGGAAGCACAAATTTATTCAAGTGGTTCACCAAGAGTGATAGGAAGCAAGGCTGTTAACATATTCCTTCCCCTTGGTTTCTGGACACATAAATTCTACCTAATGTGGACACATCATCACATGATGGTTGTGAATTAAAATGTACACTGCCTTCTGGAGAATGGTGATGGTAGATGGTTGCTGTAAATAGTCATGTAATTTGTCTGCTTGTCTAGTTGTTATCTCATGCCTCTTCCATGATGGATGCTTTTTGGTGGATGTCAGTATGGGATATGGAAATCTTTGCACTCCTGTGGATCCATTCTTATGGTCTATCACAACCTTTTGTCCTCCATCTTCTAATCTTTCCTTTTCCAAATCCTGGAGCAATTGGCTAGGCCTTTCTCTACTGCCCGTGACATTATGTGTGTTATAGCCTTAGGTCACGCTGGAGGGGTCTTATCTATTTGTGGCTGGCAATCAGACCCTGAGTCAACACTTTCATGAATTAATCTTGTTTTTGTTTTCTCCTCCATTATCCAGTCATTAAACAACTCTGATCATGGGATGGCCCCCACATCACCCATATTGGATAGAAGCTACTAAAGGAGGGGTTGTACTCTGTATTTTGGGAGGGCTGCCATACAAAATATGATAGATTGAGTGGGTTAAAGAACAGATTTTTTTTTCTTCTTTTTAATCACAGTTCTGGAGGCTGGAAGTCCAAGATGGTGATGTTGGCCATTTGGGCTCTTCTGATGTCTTCCTCCTTTCCTTAATGGTCACCTTCTCGTTTTATCTTTACATGTCCTTTCCCATGTGCACGAGCATCCCTGTGGTCTCTAGGCTTATCTCAATTTCCTTTTCCTCTTCTTCTAAGGACTCCAGTCAGACTGGATTAGGACCCGCCCATATGACCTCATTTAATCTTGATTATTTCTTTAAAGGCTCTCTAAAAAGTCACATTCTGAGGTATTGTGAGATAGGGCTTCAAAATTTGAATTTTGTGGGGAACACAATTTTTTTCTTGCTGCATTATAGATTTTTAAAAAATAAACATCATCTTTCTCCATCATCAAATTCCCACATTTTTTCCTATAATGAATTAGCTTCAGTTATTTCATAAGGTATTTTTCTTTGGTCTCTTCAAGTTTTTGTTTTTTTTTTCCTTTAACAAAACTAAAGTCATACACAGAGGATTAAACCATGAACATGGCACATGCCAATATCATTTGTGCTGTGACATGCCATTTTTAGCTAAAGGCTACTTGTTACAGTACTCCCAGCACCTAGGCAGTAAATTCTTATTCATAAAGTAAAATCTGGGCAGCACATTACAGCATCCCCTAAAGGCAGGTACTGACTGTTATGGACCGAATGGTTATGTCTCCTGCAGATTTATATATTGAAATACCAACCCCCAGCTGGATGTTGTTAAGAGATGAGGCCTTTGGGAGGTAATTAGGTCATAATGGTAGAGCCCTCATGAATGATAGTGCTCTTCTTACAAGAAGAGACAAGAACGCTTGCTTCCCTTCTGCTCTCTCTAACATGTGAAGATACAATGAGATGTCTATCTGCAAACCAGGAAGAGAGACTTTACCAGGACCTGACCATGCTGGCACCTTGATCTCAGACTCCAACCTCTAGACCTATGAGAAATAAGTGTATTCTCTTAAAGCAATGTTTGTTACAGCAGCCCACGTTGACTAGGACACTGACTTTTTCAAATTGTACATATTTATTTCTTCTTATAACACATCTTCAAAATCCAAACTGTGAAAACATAACTCTGCCTAGTGTTTTTTTAATTATAATTCAAATACCAGTTCTCTAAGCACCATCAATATTCCTTTCTCTCCTTTATACACCTTAGCACGATGCATTGAGCTTGCTTATTTTTGCCCTTCACCTTTCTTTCAGCTGTGAATTCCCTTGTCCAGAAGCCTTTTTTGTTGGTGCTTGCTTTTTTATATCTTTATTTTTAAAATTCCAGCACTGTTTC
Organism: Mustela nigripes; assembly: GCF_022355385.1. Classification (NCBI taxonomy): domain Eukaryota; kingdom Metazoa; phylum Chordata; class Mammalia; order Carnivora; family Mustelidae; genus Mustela; species Mustela nigripes. The sequence goes on from NC_081574.1 coordinate 21,567,382, forward strand.
TGGCACAGAATTGTACTTAATAAAATATGTATGAATTAATTTAATCTATTGAGGGACCATCTTTCTCTATGTGTATGAAATGTAGAATTCCCAAAGTCAAGCAATGCTATAACCACCTGGAGGTCCAGTTGATAAGAAACTCATTGGAAACAGTCATTTAGGTCTTGCCCAGGCATGTTTAAGGTAAGGTAATTGAGACAATAAAAAAAAAAAATGTTTTCTGACCCAGATATGGTAGCCCTTAGTTCTAGATGAGACCACATCCCTGATGATTAATTTCTCTGGATTCAGACTTACTTTTTCTGGGAGAAATTAGATGCCAAATGCCAAATGCAAATACCACTGGAAGACGAAGGCATTGTTAGTCATTAATATTTTTAGATGATTTTGAAAGATGATTTACGCAGATTGCTCTCCAGATGACAGCTGGCTAAGAAGTAATGACGTACAGAAAAGAGATGTTTTGATGTTAGTGAGAAAATGGTGACTAGGTGGGTCTATTCGATGTGAGTCTTAACTTAGGTACAGGAAGAGAACATGGGCTATCGAATCTGGGACAGAAGAACCCAAAAAGTATGAAAGAGGTATTGAAAGGAGAAGGGGGTTGTTGCTAAAGACGCGCCTCAGTGGCTTCAGGATTTTGCCCTGGGCTCTCATCATTATTTTTGAATTTTCAATCCTCATCCAATACATTCATAAAATATCATCTTTTCCCCCACAGAAGGCTATGATACAGCATGTCAGTTCAGGTCAGAAATGAAATATCAAGGCAAGCAAACTGGCATAAAATCAGAGAACACAAGATGGTAAGGGTGGTGTTAGTGATTCTTTCCAATGGCCTCTGAAAAATGTATTGGAGAACACCCTCCCATGACCAGCTCTCAAATTCACAGCAGTGAATCCAGCGGCAGTCTCAGAAACAAGCAAGCAAGCAAACAAAACAAAGCCGACCATCCCCAGTCCACAGCAAGTGACTTATGTTCTTATTCTTTCAAAAAAATCTTCCAAAATGATGAATATTTTAGTTCAGGATTGAATATATTTTACTGCCTACATGCTCTATGAGTAAAAATCAATAATTTCTACAGTCAGTAACCCAGCAATTTCATGAAAATTTAACATAACAATGGGAATACATGGCTTGTTACTGATTTTCAGAGTTAGTCAATTTTATATCCAAAAATAATAGCTGTGTGTTGTGGTAGCATTGCAATGTTACATCCTTTCTTTCCCCATAGCTGATTTTTCTATTAGGTCAGAAGCAGCAGCTACCTAAAGATGATTAAATGGTTTTTTGATTGTGCCCCCACCAGATAATATGTGTATCTTCTTCACTCATTGTTTTCTATCAACAGTAAAATCAGTAGGAATAGATTGAAATTTGGATGCAAAATATAGACACAAATAATGAAAAATGTGAATGTTGAACCACGAATCATCATTAGTAAGTGATTTCATTTTTAAATGTTGGAAAAAGTAAAATTCTTTTCATAACAAGATAGTCATAGTTACTTCTTTCTCCAAAAACTAAAGGTAGAAAAAGCCTTTGAAAAACAAGGGTGATTCAACAGCATAAATTCGGCAAAGAAGAAAAGGCTATTTTATTCTGCCAGCCTTCCCTAGAGAAAGTAATAGAAAGACTAGTGAGGAACAAGCCTAAGGCACCTTTACATACATTTCTTTCCCTTATGTCGCAAAATCACAGTGCAGGCTGAATTTCCTAGGAGCCAACAGTTTCAGACGAGAAATTTCTACAGTGATTTCAAAAAATAAAGTGTAAAATTAGTACTTTCACTAGAGTATAAATGAGGGAAGACTATTTCGAAATATTCTTAACCTGAATGACAATTATTACTTATACTTGTAACATCTTTTGTTTGGATATGAAGTATTGAGAGCCAGAGAATAAACATGAAATGTGGCACCTAATTTTATGATGCATGAAGCAACATTTCCCACAGCTGGGAGCTTTGAAAAAATAATTTTATTTATTTATTTTTAAGGATTTTATTTATTTATTTATTTGAGAGGGAGAGAGAGGGAGAGCAAGATAGAAAGCATGAGCAGGGGGAGGGGCAGAGGTAGAAGAAGATTCTCTGCTGAGCAAGAAGCCTGATGCGGGGCTCGATCCTAGGACTCAAGGATGATGACCTGTGCTGAAGGTAGATGCTTAACTGACTGAGCCACCCAGGTGCCCAGTTGAAAAAAATCTTTTCAGTTTATAAAGACAGTGAGGCTATTAAATGCATGAGATAATCATAGAATTTTTAGGAGGGAGAAGATTTAGAAATGTTTAAATACAACCTTTCAATTTTTTTCATGTAAAAAAGTATGAGTATTTTAGATAAAGAATTAAAATCCTAATCTACCAAATAATTTAACCCCTGGCTTTATATTTTCTTAAAGTGTAGAGGCAAACAAAGAAAACCAGCATCTTCCACATCTTCCTCATTTACTGAATCAAATATTTTGATGTACCACTACTATCGTCTGTCATTAGTGTTGATTCTATCTTCTCAAAGAATGAAATCAAAGCTGATATATTCTTAAAGTTTACTTGTCACTGAGTATGCTTCTACACTCACACCCGTTCCCAGGGACACTAAAATCACTCACACTCATTGGTTTGTCTTAATATGGTCATAGTCAAGGTTATGCCGTAAGTTAGATGGTACTACCTCTGCTCATATCTTTTGGAAAATATAGGAGTGATGTCTATAGGATATTAGATGGTTAAAGAAAGTGTGTGTGTGTGTGTGTGTGTGTGTGTGTGTGTGTGTGTGTGTTTATGTGCTTGTTTCACAGAAAGTAAGGTGATAATGTTGGTAACAATGTTTCAGGGTTTACATTTGCTGAATTTTGCTTAGCCATGTTTTCACAAAAGCTTGCACTCCCTTGTCAAATAGCCACATAAAACTTAGAACTTTAAAAGAAGCTGATTGTTTACAAATTAATATACTTATTATTTGGGGCTACCAGTTCAAAAGTGAGTGGTCTCAGTCTCTTTGTAGCCTTTGAGAATAAAAATACATGATAGACCAGAAAGTAGAGTCTTCCATGAAGACCAAGGAACATGAGCGATACCTGGAAAACATACCTTTTCCCCATCGTGGCTAGTGCCAAAGCAGGGTTAGAAGAAAAGGAAAGGAAAAGGCGAAACAGAGCAAAGATCCTTTGGAACAGACTTAGGAGACAGAGGACACTGGAAGAGTAGAAACTTTCAGACTGATTTTTGGAAAAGCTATCAATTTCTCATGTTTGGACAGAGATTTCCATCCTTTTCAACACTCTTTCCTTATACTTTTCTCAGTGTCTTTTTTTATACTAGCTCTTTTCAAACCATTAGGATCCATTAATGTGCTGTTGAAGAGTGTCAATTTCCAAACCCACAAAGTCAAGGGAAACAAAACATGCCTGACTGTTCCTCCTTTGAAAATAGCATTGGTATAAATTTTAGGGTTCATAAAGCTCAGTGAGCTGATCCTGTTTCATCTTTTTGTTAGCTGGAACAGTTTTTATGTGGATGAATTTTCTGACAATGTGTTTCATGAACTTACTTTCTGACAGTTTCAGTAGACTGCAAAGGCAGTGTTCACCTGAAATGTACTCATTTCAAAACTCCCTATGCCCATTACAACTTAAAATAGCCTTTTTGTCTTCTCCGTAGAACTGCTTTTGTGTTTGTTCCATAGTACCCTTATGGTAGTACACTGGTATCTGTGGATTTAATAAAAATAACCAATGTGGAGATTTAGCTTTGGAAATAAAATATTGTGTTTTATTTTTTAAGATTATTTTTTATAACTTTAATTTTTAATATAATTTCAAAATCACAAAAAAGTTGCAAGAATAGTTAATAATATACTTTTTACCCAGATTCATCCATTGTTCACATTTTTCCCAATTTAATTTATTTTATCATTCTTTCACTCTATTATCTATCATCTATTTTTATATCTATCTGTCCATCTATCTAATGTCTACCTGTAATACTTTTCTGAATCAATGGAGAGTAAATTGGAGATGTGCTTATTCACCCTGAAATAATTGTGTATTTCTTAAGAACAAAGACTTTTGCAAAACACACTACCATTCTCGAAATCAGAAATCTCGACATCAGTGCAACAATATTATTGAATCCACAGTCCATATTCAAATAATCATTAATTCTCTCATATATTTATTCTTTATAAAGAATCCAATCTTATATGACACATTATATATACTTATCACATTGCTTTAATTTTCTTTACTCTGAATCAGTTTCTTCAACCTTCCTTGACCTCAATATTTTTGAAGAGTACAGGCCGTCATTATATAAATGTTTTTTAAATCTGGGTTTATCTCATGTTTCCTCATGAAGAGATTCAGGTGTTACATTTTGAGCAAGATACCACATAATATGTCCCTCTCAGCATATCTTACTATTAAAAAATGATCCTGGTTTGTTCCAACAAGAGCTTTTTAAAATGAAGCTTTTCTACCTTTGCCCCTGAGCAGTAAGCAAACAGTCCAGATAGCCAAAAAATGAAACACAATCAAATGTAATCTAGTTCCCCAGCCTCCTGAGGAGAAAAAATAAAATAAAGATCATACAAAACTAAAGGGAATACACTTTTTTCCAACTTCAGAGAACTCTTTTCTTTTTTATTTTGTATTTGGTGTATATGCCTATATAATATTGTATTTTCTTCAAAAATACTCATTGACTCATGCTATGTGCAGGCATTTTTTTTTCTGCTGGGCACCAAATCCCTTGAAGTTAAACATTTGTTACCAATGTCTTCACTTTCTATTCCAGAGAATCCTAATTCCATTCACCATGACAGTATCAAGATGCCTTTAATAAGGTCACAATTTCTTTTTAATCTTCAGTTCAAAGAAACATGTTTAAATCCTAATTCTATTTACCAGACTACACCATTTTATCTCCTTTCCCACTCTTGTTATAGAACCTCCCCAGTCTACAGTCTCCTTTCTTGAGTCTCCTTGTCCATTTATGATGATTCTTTAGTCAGCTCTTAGCCCTCCAAACCACTCCTTGACTTTTTATTTTCCCTCAAGCTAAAAATTCCCTTCACCTTTTCTCAAATTAGGATCTTCCCGTTTTTCCTGGAACTCCCAACCTAACTTTACAGATGCTTCTGGAAATCTCCTCTTTGACACCTTACAACCATCTCAAAGGCAGTCCTACTCCCTACCTCTAGCCTAGCTTTTTTACTTCCTGTTTCCCTGTGTAGTGGCCTCTCCTTGCTTTAGTTTAGAACATTGCTGAAAGCCCCATAAGAAATGGGTTTTGACCTCTGTTGCCACTGCCCCGACGGCTTCTCTCTCTGCTCAAGCTTGCTGCTCTCCTCATTCACAGGTGTTTCTAAGAGCCTCACCAATAAAAGTCCTACATGGAAATCTCTCAGAATCTGTCTCCAAGGGAACCCAATGAATGAGACAAGCTCTAATCTGCTAGACTTGGAAGGAATAGATTTTTAACGATTTGGCAGAAATCTCTACCTTGAAGAGTGCTTTAAGGAAAGAGGATATTCACTTCTTAGGAACAGACTGATGAAAAACTATTGAGCTGCATCTCCCCCAAAAGCACTGAAAAGAGTGAAGCCCCACAGATGCTGTCCTGCCTCACCTCAGCAAAGCAAGCAGTATTTACACAGGTCCCCACAGCAGACTTTACCAGGCGATAATAACACTGAGACCTGAGCCAGAGTTCCTAGGCTGTCTTGCTGTTTCTACACATGCTTATCTGCTTGTGAAGGCTGCTCTCCATCAGGTGCTTAGATAATGTACCATCCTAAGATGTATTTTGAAACTTTTAGAAATAAAGGAATCTTCCCATGTATTTTTGAAATACTGTAATGGCTAGTGATACCTACATGTAAATGTTATAATACCATGTTTCACTATAAGTATAATTATGAGGTTAAGGATAAACTCAGCAAATGACTTCAAAGATGCGGAAAGAAGTAGATTGATAACAGGGATTTTGAAGTAGTTATAAAGGGGAACAAAATTATTATTTTATCTATTGTAGTGCTACATGACATTATACAAATATATATATATATACATATATATATATATATATATACACACACATACATATTCTACTTTGGCATGATGAATTGGTAGAAAGTTATCCATTTGATATGAGTACTCTTATTAAAAAATTCGAGTAGAGCAACTATTAACCTTTCTGTTCCTTGCTTCCACTGAAGCAAGTTGCTTGTTTTCACTGAGGCTGAGTAAAGTCTATAACCAATCTTTACATTTGGTATAGTCTTTATCATCTTAATGTCTAGCACAAATAGCTTTCCACTTTCTTCTTTTCCAAATGTATAGTTGGTATTATTGATAGATTTAAAATAGCACGTACATTCTGAATACTTCATTTACCGCAAGCACTGTACCAAGAACAAACCATACAGTTAGAATTCAAAGTCAAGTATTCTGACCCTTTGGTAGCCACAAAACCACCTTTTTGAAAATACATGATATTAGCAACTGAATGTTCAGATTCCCCCCAGATTCCTATGTTTGAAGCACCAACTCCCAGTCTGATGGTATTTGGAGATAATCAGGGTGAGATGACCTCATGAGGGCGGAGCCCTCGTGATGGGATTAGTGCCTCTCTACGGAGAAGAGCGCTTAGAGAGCTTGCTTCCTCTTCCCTCCCCATCACCTGATTCATTGACCCAGATTTGAGAAAAGAGATGAGGTGGCCATCTGCAAGCCAGGAAGCAAACTCTTGGGCTTCATCTTGATCTTGGACTTCCCAGCCCCCAGAACTGTGAGAAATGCATTTCTGTTATTTAAGCCATCCAGTGTGTGGTGTTTTGTTATGGTAGCTTGGACTAAGCCATGTAGATTTTATGATAATTCAAGTCAATTATAAATGAGAAAATAGTCAACGGAGATTGAGTGGTTTATTTGCCACGGGGACATTTTGTGAGGGTGTCCTAATCAACAAACACGCCACTAGCTTTTACTTTTGAACAAGATGCCAATTCTTGACAAGCTTAGAATCATATTTTTGCTTTATTTTTCCTTTGCCTAAGAAATATGTCATTTATGGCTTTATAATTTTGGGGCTGGAAATAGCTCATGTTAATTTTTCTTAAAGACTCTGTGCCATATTTTCTCAGTCTCACCTAGTACATGTTTCGGATTTCTAGTCAATGCATGTTTTCTAAAAAGCTTTTCTCTTTAGACTGAATGTGGAGCTGTGCTGCTATCCTAAAGTTAGAATTTTAAAGACATCACTCCATTTGCTCTTAAGAGTAGCATTCAATGTCAATTTTCTAGGCAAGAACAATATCTCAGCACCACAGATAGAAAATGAAATATTCGAAACATCCAGAAACATCTGCCAGTCTCCAGTGAATACTCTGCAATCAATCTGCACTATCATAAAATAAGAAGAGAGGTCTTTGCTTAGAATTACTAGCACACAGTACCTCATTAACTAACCCAGCCAATCAATTAGGGTCACTGAAAGGTGGCATAATAGGACTTTGGAGGAACATAACCATTTTCCTCATTAAATACTAACAAGCCAGTTCTCATACTTTTCTCATATCATTATGTTCCCTACCTTTCCTCCCTGCCCATTAACTATCATTCTAATAATCACATATCTGCTTACAGCAGTCTGTCTCTTTAATTTACCTGCTGTATCAATTTTGAACATATTTCCCTGACAGTTACAGAGTTTCTTCCTTTGGCAAGAATGTCAGTCCAAAACAATCTTACCTTTCATTTATAAAACCATTTGAATCTTTTAAGCAGTCCGGTGATTAAAAAAAAAAAAATGCACAGTTGAAAATTTGAGTGACTCTAAAATGAACTGCATGGAAATTGGAACAGTGATGAGGTGCCTTAATAATGCCAGGATGTGTCCCCCATATGACACTCTTCTTGGTGTGAGGTGGCTAACTAACTAATTGGACAGGAAATCCCCTGTGAACTGGCAGAGGACATTCTGTTGATGTGAGGAACTATAATGAGGTCTGTGCTAATGCTAAAGAACTTTCCCTAGGTTTTAACAATAGCATATAAAAATGTTCCTTACACACTTGTTATATGAATCCGTATCCATTAAACGACTTTTACTACTGAGAATGCTTTTCTTAAACTAGAGGTATTTTTGAAGTCATTTATGTAATAGAGGTAAGTTATTTGTACTTGAGACTGTGACAGAAACATATGGTTTTATATTTGAGCAAACATCCTGGTTGTTGTTGTGTTTTTTTGTTTTTTTGTTTTTTTTTTGACAGACAGCACTAGTAGGCAGAGAGGCAGGCAGAGAGAGAGAGAGGGGAAAGCAGGCTCCCCGTGGAAGCAGAGAGCCCGATGTGGGACTCGATCCCACGACCCTGGGATCATGACCTGAGTGCAGGCAGTGGCTTAACCCACTGAGCCACCCAGGCGCCCCACATCCTTGTTTTTAGACTGAATTGCTTCCCGCCCCCACTCCAGCTTTCTGCTCCTCTAACAAATCTGTCTCTCTCAATTTAAAGACCTGTGGTCAGACTTCGAAGGTAGTTAGGTACGTTGTAGATTATCTCAGGGAGCCTGAAGATAGAGGGGATAAGGCACCTATATGTGAATACCTAAAATCATCAAAATTTGTCCAACGTGTTTTACAAACAAGGTCAACATGGAGCTGGTCCATTTTTGTGTTTGTTTTTCCTTGATTATTCTTCTAATTTATACACTTGATTTTTGTACCCTACTTCTTCCACATAAAAAAGCACTCCTACATGAAATGGTTGTTTCACATCGGTCGCTCTCTCATCATGTTGCTTTCAGTACACTTTGTTGGGTGGTCATTTGGAAATGCTGTCATTTTGTTTCCTGTATTGTTTTGGGAGGACACGTTCAAGTATCCATACGACTCACAAGACGAGCTGTCCAGAGTGCAGACAACTCTTATTTAAAGAGTTCCCATCACTTCCTGGATTTGCTTTGGCTATAGACATCTTCCCCATATAAACCCAGGAACTAATAGCCGCTACCACTAAATAATACATGGTAAACAACTAATAAATAATAATATTCCCAGGAGTGATTTGCATGATCTTTAAATAGCTGGTACTTTATCATTTAGCAATATTTATTATTCAGCATGTTTACAAAGGGTACTTACCAAACCTAAAAACAGAGAAAATACAGATCTCACTAAAAATTTCAAACCTGGATCACAGAAATTCAAAATTTTTAACAGGAGCGATCAGTTTCTAAATAGTAGAGAATTCTGTAAATAATGTTGATTGGCATAGTAAATAAAATATGCATATCAAAGTTCTATTTATTTATAAACTCAGGTCACCTAAGAAAACAAAATTGTTTATGTATTTAAAAATTGACAGTTTAAGATATAACTGGGAATTTACACTTAAAGATATGACTAGAGAAAATCACAAAATATAAATAAGACTAGCATATTACGGATTGAAAAATGTGAAAATGAGGAAATCCTTAATCATTATTTGAATTGTACTATATTCTGATATTCAGTTGTGTTATAAATAAAAAACTAGAAGAGGAAGGAAAAATTAGCTTTTTTCTAAAATATTATATTTATTTGAGAGAGAGAGAGAGAGCATGAGTGAGGAGAGGGGCAGAAGGAGGAGATAGAGAATCTCAAGCCGACTCCATGCTGAGGACAGAGCCCCATGTGGAGCTCAATCCCAGGACCCTGAGAACAAGACCTGAGTCAAAATCAAATTTGGATGCTTAATCAACTGAACTGCCCAGGTGCCCCAGAAAAAGTTATTCTTAATCCTCTACTCCAGTATAGACATTGGTATTATTTTGACATATACCTTACCCAATTTTTTAACATGTATTTGTTGTTAACTGAATTATTACAATAATATATAGGCATTTTAGATACTTCTTCACTTAATATATTCCTTGAGTCTGTGTAAAATTCATAGGTATATATTTTATTGCTGCATATTATTTCATTATGTGAAATTGTCAATATTTAGGATTTTATTTACTTATTTGAGAGAGAGAGAGAGCATGTGTACAAATGGGGGGAGGGGCTGAGGGGGAAGGAGAGGGAGAAGCAGACTCCACACAGAGCAGGGAGCCTGACTTGGGGCTCGATCTTAGGACCCTAAGATTCAAAGGCAGACGCTTCGTTGACTCAGTCACCTAGGTGCCCCTGAAGTTGTCAATATTTATGTAACTATTTGCCTATTGTTAGTAATTTAACATTCTTACTTTTCCCTATCATAATATTGTGATAAGCATCTTCGTGCATTTAGTACTTTGTACATGTTGCTTTTGCACAGAATAAATTCCCAGGACTGAAATTGCTGGATAGAAATTTCCAAACACTTTCTCACCTTGGCCAAGTATCCTTGAGCTGATTATGGACTAGCCATGAATGAAAAAGGTTTTTTTTTTTTTACAACTTTTTCAGCCAATGTGGAAAAAACCAAATCTGTTCTTTCCTTTATTCTCATAGAAGCCCTAAATTTCAGTTGGCACAGGGCCATGTGGAACAAAAACTACCTTTCTTAGGCTCTCTTTCAACTAGTGTAGCCACGTGACTCAGCTCTGCTTAGTAAGATGAAATGACATGCAAATGCATTTGTGGCAGCTTCTAGGAATGTTTGTGGAAGATAATTTGTGAATGCTATTTGCCTCTTCCTCTTTACTCCTTTCTCCTTTGAGCTTGCTAGAACTTGATGTGCTGGGAGTCATTGTCATTGCTACGTCATGAAGACAAGGACCGTCTCCCTAAGGGATGAACTGGAAGGTCTCTAGTTTCCTGCACAATGCCATCTTTCCAGGCCTGGATTTGCCGCCTCTGAATTTTACATGAGAGAAAAATCAACTCCTCTTTTTTTTTAAACCATTGTTATTTTGACTCTTGGCTGCATGTAGTTCAAACTAACTCTGTCTGATGCAGGCAACCTCTATTTTATGTGATTTTGACAATGCTGTTTTCAGCTACATGCCTGGCATATTCAAAAGAACCACTTCAACCTATACAATAAATAGAATTAAAAAATGCAGAACTGATTTCAGTGAAAGGCTCTGATGATTCTGAAATTAATATCATTAAACAGATGTGGTTGTGGGATTTAATTCCATCCTCTTGAAGATTTGTGTTATACCAGTGTTTACAAAGGCAGATGCTCAGACCTTTAAGTCCGTGACTTGTTGGTTAACTTGAGCCAACAATTCTCTCTTAGCTAATGATTTTAATTTCGCAAAGCCATTAATACTTGAAGGACTGTTAAGTCATTTAGCAGGGGTCTCTTCTTTGGGGGTAACTTTTACTGCGATTTGTTAATTCAGAATTTTTAACACAGTCATCAACTGACTGGGGACTCCTGGTTGATACAGTTTGAAGGTCAGAGTTTCCCATGAAAGGTCAAGTCTTTTAGATCTTTGTTATTTTCAAAGATTTTAGTTATTTATCTGAGAGAGAGAGCACAAACTGGGGGAGCAGTAGGCAGAGGGAGAAGCAAGTTTTCCACTGAGCAGGAAGCCTGATGCGGGGCTGGATCCCAAGACCCCAAGACCATGACCTGAGCCAAAGGCAGATGCTTAACGGACGGAGCCGCCGAGGTGCTGTGGTCAAGTCTTCTATACCCCACTGCCTTTATTTTCTTAAAACTTAGACTGAGGGTTTTATTTAGCTGTGTACACATGGCCACAACTTGTTCTGTATTAGACGAGATCTCTTCTTCCCTTGAATTTTCATGGCATGTGTGTATTTATCTTGTTATGTAGTTACTTGTGTTCTCATAGTTGCTCTCTTTCTCCCCTTTCTCTTTTCTGGAGCCCATTTCCTTACCCATTTAATAGATGGCAGACTTTTAAAGGGAGAAAAGCCTCAGTCTGCCTTCTCCACGATTGCCACTTTATAAATATTTGGTTAATTGAATTAAATGTCTGAAAGTTATTTGTCTAGCAACGAAAAGTGAGCTGCGTGTGCATTTAATTCTTTCCTCCCCTTCAGCATTCATGCCAACTGTTGACTTAAATCATAGGGAGAGCTGAGCAGCCTGGTGGTTTTGTTTACTTTGAAGCGCTCCTTTTTGACTCTGATCGATGAGGTGAAAAGTAATTTACATTTGATGTGTGGCTCGCTTATCTTAACCAGAATGACAGCTGCCTGAGAGATAACTTGTTAAATGTAAAGTGTGTAGTTACCCCTTGCTTGCACAATATGCTTTGTCTTACTAACAAGCGGATGTAAACGGGCCTGTAATTACTTTCTGTTATGCTTCTCCGCATTTATGGTGCTGAATATATTCAGATGTTTCAGCAAACAAATTATTGCCTAGTTATTTTACCTCCAAGTTGGTGACAGAAAAACATCTTTTAGGAAATCTGGGTCTACAAGGATGCTTGCACAAATAAAAAGATATCTTCAGAATTGAGCTAGTGTATGCCCATCATTAGTTCATTTAAGGTCAAACGAACTTTGATCACGAAGTGTCTGAGAAACCAGGAAAATTCAGCTTGAGAATGTCTGTTTAATGAAGATATGTAATTACTTTTTAAAATCATTTGAGATGTGGGCCCTGAAAATCATTCCACAACTTTGGAAACTGGAAGTGCTATTTTAAAAGCAAAGTGAAACTTGAGGCATATTTAAATTGTGAAACTTTTTATTAGTATTCCGTAAGGCATGGTACTATGCTCCTTGAGGTCTTGAAAGTGAACATGGTATGTGCCTGGTACAGGATTGAATATATTGTACTTAAGCAAAAGCCAGATTGAATGACTTTTGTCTAGAGATTTAGTAGGTTATCAGCTATTTCTTAGGATACAAGAAGTTAGGATTCCCATTCTAGCCTATTGAAGTATTTATGACGCACGAAGGCAAAGGCTATCTCAAGTGGAGTGTTAACTGCTTAATATATGCACGAATCTGAGAGCCCTCTCCATCTGGATTGTCTCTTTCTGTGTCTCTTTCTGTGCGCTGGTGTCTTCTATCTGCAAAGGATACACTCCAAGTTAAAGATTTTTGTGACAAAGTTATGAACAGGAAATAACACTTCTGAAAATGTATTTAAATCTCCCAGGTATTTCTTGCAGGTTGCCTTATTTAGAATGGAAGATTCCATTGAATTACACCCTGGTGTGTCTTTTCATTCGTTGGTTTGTAAAACGGTTAATCTTTTGTAGGAAATTTTTTGTGTAGGTTCATGTTTCCTACATATTAGTAAGAAAATGATATTTTTTTCTGGAAAGGTTTTAGCTGTTTAGTATAAAGACCTTGACAATAATGGATGATTGGATAACAGTCACGATGCAGGTTAAATAAGGAATGGAGGGGAAAACTTTCCCTTTCTGTCACTCAAAGCAGACATAGCATTTCCTCCCTCTGTCCCTCTCCTCTCTTGCTTGTAGGCACGTACACCCTCTCTCTCTCTCAAATAAATAAAGCTTTAAAAAATGAAAAATAAAATAATGGCCCTAAGCTTAAAGTAGTTATCAAATCCGAGTTTGAGAGGCATTCATCTATACCAAAAATCAGAGGAGTACAAAAAGGAAAGCTTATTTATATGTTCAACTACATTTTAGCCTGCAGTTGGCTAACCCTTGAGACTCAAAGTTGCTTTGAAAAAATTGAGTTTGCTTTCCGGCCTTGATTTATCAACTCAGTGTAACTTTGCCACTAACAGTCATGAATTTGTTTTTTCTAGAGAAATGCAATTTAGACAACTTGATGACAAAGCATTCTTTTGCATGCCCACTTTACTGTTATTACATAAAAATTATACACAATAACTTTGTGCGAAAATTAGAAAGGTTCATGATTTATCGCCATAGCACAGAGCTTGGGGTACTGTTCATGCTTTATTTTCCTCTTATATTTTCATGATTTCTGCTTTATAAGTAATAAAAGTTCATTATGTTGATATGTTTACTTAAGTATATCATAGCTTACATCCTGACAATTAGATACAGGCTATTACTTACGTGCCTATACAATGAGTAATAAATGCCGGTGAGGTGTGTCATTGTACCAATATCAAGGATGTACTTTGTAAATCCTCAGGCGGGGGGAGCCTAAACCTTTCCAAGGTAATAGCACCTGGCACTAGGCTAGCTTAATAAGCCATATCTGTTAAATGAATAATGATGTCATATTCTTTAATTTAAATATTATAAATACTGGGGCGCCTGAGTGGCTCCTTCTTTGAGTGTCTGCCTTCGGCTCAGGTCATGATTTCAGGGTCCTGGGATCGAGCCCTGCATCAGGCTCTCTGTTCAGCAGGGAGCCTGCTTCTCCTTCTCCCACTTGCCCTGCTTGTATTCCCTCTCTCGCTGTCTCTCTCTCCCTCTCTCTGTCAAATAAACAAATAAAAGTCTTTTTAAAAAAATTTAAACATAATAAATACAAACTCATGAAAAGAATAATTTCTTTAAGATTTGGTGATGTGAATAAGCTGCTAATTTTTGACTGTGTTAACAATGAACACTACAGCTTATACATAAAACTAATACTAGGAAACCTATATTACACAGAGCTTATTTCAACCCCTGCAGTACTCTTTCCACGTATTAACACATTGAACCATCATGTGACACTCTTGGAGGAGTACTATTTTCATTTTTACTTTATAGATGAGGAAATGGAAACTCAGAGAGGTTAAGACACTTGGCCAAGAGCACAACTAGCTGGTGACAAAGCTGACATTCAAACTCAAAGCAACTGACTCAGAGATTCATGTTCTTAAGCAAATCCTTTGCTGCTTCCATATAGTTATCTTGCTTTAATAATGTGAATAATAATCATGCCTTATATTTTGCTTTTTGGTTTGCAAAACTACATTAAATTAGAAATGTAAGTTTTCTCTTACATGATTTTAGTAAGATATATTCAGTTGCTTAGACATTCATTTAGACATATCATTCCTTCTGTTGATATGTTGGCGATCCTGGCTGAAGAGAAGCTTATATATTGGAAAATGTAGTTATTATTGAGGAACTTCTACATGTTTTAGATGTTAACAGTTTATTTCCTTTAATTCTCCATAATGCAAATGTGTAACACTATAGAACAGGGGTCAGATAGCTTTTTCTATAAAGAGACAGATACATTTTAGGCTTTGTGGCCAAAATATGCATCTGTCACATATTCTCTTATGTTTGTTTTTTTCAACCCTTAAAAAAAGTAAAAACCATTCTTAGTTCAACAGGCCTTATTACACAGAGGTGGCCCAGGCCAAAGTTTGCCAGCTTCTGCTACAGAGCATAAATCTAGGGATTCAGGCAAGAAACATTCAACCTACACAAGGAATTCTAATACTAAGCATCCAGATTGCACAGAATGTTAATGAATTTCCATTAAAAAGTGCTGTTCTATTTTTGTTTCTTTGGGAAAGATTCTGAGTTTATTTTTCCAAGGGTAGCTGATCATTTAACATGATCAAAATCCCATCAAGTCTTTTTGTACATAGACAAGCTTATTCCAAAATTAATATAGGAAAGAATAAGACACAGAATAGATAAAACTATCTTGAAAAGGAAGAAAAAAATAGGAGGAATCACTCTACACAATTCAGGCCTACAATACAGGCCTACAATATAACTACATGCATATATGTAGTTATATTGTATATAATAGTTATATTGTATATAATATATAATATATAGTTATATATATTATATATATAGTTATATATTGTATATAACTACAGTGAAATATTGGCAGAGGGATAAAAATAGATAAATGCAACAGAATAAGGAATCTTGAAATAGATCCATACAAATATACTCAATTGATTTTTTTACTAAGGAGCAAAAGCAGTTTGATAAAGATGGGATAGTCTTTGCAACAAATGTTGTTAGAACAATTGGACATCCATAGGTCAAAAATAAATCTCAATACAAAAATTAACTCAAGAAAAATTATGGACTTAAATCCAAAGTGTGAAGCTGCAGACCATTTAGAAAAAAATGGGAAGAAGTTTTGTGTCTAGTCAAATAGTTCGTAGACTTGACAGCAAAAGCATGACAATGTTGGGTGAAAACTAATAAAATGGACTTCATCAAAATCAAAAGCACTTATTTTATGAATGACAATGTTAAAAGGATTAAAAAAGATAAGGTGCAGACTGGAAGAAGATATTTGCAAACCACACATCTGGCAAAGGACTAGTACATAGAATATATAAAGGATTCCCAAAAAACAGCAGTAAAAAAAGAAAAGAAAGAAAAGTTCAATTAACAATTGGGCAAAAGACATGAGGAGACATTTCACCAAAAAGGACAGGCAGATGGCAAATAAGCACATGGAAAGATGTTCAACAACATAAGCTGTCAGGGAAATGCACATTGCAGTGGCAATCAATTACTCATCATCTCTACCTATCATGATGTCCAAAATTTTAAAAAAATAGATAAATCACTCAGTTCTACTGCTGAAACCAATATTGCACTGTATGTTAAGTACTAAAACTTACATAAAATTTTGAAAAAAAATAAAACAAAAAAAAATTAAAAAGCAAATAACCCGAAATGCTGATAGAGATGCAGAAAAACTGGATCATTTATACATGGCTGGTGGGGATATAAAATGCTATACCCACTTTGGAAAATAATTTAACCATTTCATTTTTCTTTTAAATTTTTAAGTAGGTTCCATGCTAGGGGTCTGAACACACGGCCTGAGATCAAGACCTGAGCTGAGATCAAGAGTTGGATGCTTAACCAACTGAGTTACCCATGTGTCCCACTTCAGCAGTTTCTTATAAAAAAGTAAATATGCAGGTATGATGTAAATCCAGCTTTTGCTGGATTTTGGGCATTTATCCCGCAAAAACTTGTGTTCACATAAAAACCTTAGTAGGAATGGTTCATAGCAGCTTTCTTTCTTTTTTTTTTTTTAAAGATTTTTTTTTTATTTAGTTATTCAACAGAGAGAGACACAGTGAGAGAGGGAACACAGCAGAGGTAGTGGGTGAGGGGGAAGCAGGCTTCCCATGGAGTAGAGAGCCTGATGCGGGGCTCGATCCCAGAACCCTGGGATCATGATCTGAGCCAAAGGCAGACACTTAACCACTGAGCAACCCAGGTGCCCCCATAGCAGCTTTCTTTGTAGTACATACAGACCAGAAATAAGCCATATGTCCTTCATTGTGTAAACTGTTAAGGAAACTGTGGTGCATCCTAACCAGAGACCATTCCTCACTAGGAAAGAGGAGCAAACTATTGATACATATAACCACTTGGATGAATCTCAAGAACATTATGGTGAATGAAAAAAAAAGCCAATTCCCAAAGCTACATAGTGTATGATTTCATTTACATGACATTATTGAAATGACAAAGATACAGAAATGAAAAACGGGTCAGTGATTGCCAAATGTGGTTGGGGGAGAGCATGTGGCTCTGAAGGGGAAGCATGAGGGATCCGTGTGGTGACGCAGCATGAGGGATCCGTGTGGTGACGCAGCTGTTTTCCTTTCTGACCATGTCAATGACAGTATCTTAGTTTTGATATTACACGTGTACACTGTTGCAAGATTTATTTTTTAAGATTTAATTTATTTATTTGACAGAGATCGCAAGTAGGCAGAGAGGCAGGCAGAGAGCCCGATGCGGGACTCGATCCCAGGACCCTGAGATCATGACTTGAGCTGAAGGCAGAGGCTTAACCCACTGAGCCACCCAGGTGCCTCTGCTGCAAGATTTTTATTGTGACTAGATAAAGGGTTCTTGTGATCTTTCTCTAAAATGCATATGCATCTATAATAATTTCAAAGCAAAAAGTTTAATTATAGAATATTTAACAAAGGGGAACATGGCTGGCTCAGTCCACAAAGCATGTGACGCTTTTATTTTTTTTTTTAAAGATTTTATTTATTTATTTGTAAGAGAGAGAGGAACGAGAGTGAGCACAGGCAGACAGAGTGACAGAAGAGGCAGAGGGAGAAGCAGGCTCCCTGCCAAGCAAGGAGCCCAATGTGGGACTCGATCCCAGGACGCTGGGATCATGACCTGAGCTGAAGGCAGCTGCTTAACCAACTAAGCCACCCAGGCGTCCCAGCATGTGACTCTTGATTTCAGGGTCGTGAGTTCAAGCCCCATGCTGGGCATAGGGCCTACTTTAAAAAAAAAAAATAATAATAAAAATAATCTAAATAAATAAATAAATAAATAAATAAAATATTTAACATGAATACAGGGGGAAGTGCAATAACACCACCTTTCAGTTAATTTTTAGAGAAATTTACACTTAATTTGGGCATTAACTTACTTTTGTGGTCTAGCTCTTAAAAGTGGAGAGGCTATTATGAAGTGTACATAGACTCATAAAAATCATAATTCCTGAACAGCATGGGCAGGAGCTTTCAACAGAAGTGCTTGCTATATTTCTGCTT
The DNA here is from genome assembly GCF_022355385.1 of Mustela nigripes. NCBI lineage: Eukaryota > Metazoa > Chordata > Mammalia > Carnivora > Mustelidae > Mustela > Mustela nigripes. The sequence goes on from NC_081574.1 coordinate 21,585,756, forward strand.
ACAAATTTGTCCAAATATAATAGAGGATGGATGTAGGCAGGCATATCGGACAGAATTTGGACCAGTGAGACTCCTTCCCATGAATTTGAATATTAGAGCTAAGAGAGGAGAATTAGTCTGGTGGTGGAACATTTGGAAGGGAGGCTTGGAGATGACTGAAGGCCACGCTGTTCACTATAGGAGGAAACCAGTCTGCAATAAGAGAAAAAAAAATCAGGGCACCTGGGTTGCCCAGTTGTTTATGCATCTGACCTTGAATTTGGCTCAGGTCATGATCTCAGGGATTTAAGATGCGGGTCTGAGATGGGCTCTGTGCTGATGTGGAGCCTGCTTGAGATTCTTTCATTCCCTCTGCCCCAAAGCCTGCTTGTGGGCTCTCTCTCTAAAATAAATAAATAACTCTTTAAGAGAGAAAGAAAGAAACAAACCAACCAACCAGTAGGAAGAAAGAAGCAGAGACTAAAATCAGAGTAAGAATCTTGGCAGTGGGAGCGCCTGGGTGGCTCAGTGGGTTAAAGCCTCTGCCTTTGGCTCAGGTCATGATCTCAGGGTCCTGGGATCAAGCCCCACATCGGGCTCTCTGCTCAGCAGGGAACCTGCTTCCTCCTCTCTCTCTCTGTCTGCCTCTCCGCCTATTTGTGATCTCTGTCTGTTAAATAAATAAAATCTTAAAAAAAAAAAAAAAAAAGAATCTTGGCAGTGATTGACCTTTTCCAGTTATCTCTGGGAAAGGAAAAGAAATTTCTTTCTCTTTCCCTCTCCTTGTGTTCTTGTGGATGTAAACCATTAATAGAGCTATTAATGGTTACCTAAATTGTTGAATTATGTTAACTTGTCACTTCTTGGGACATGAGTTTTGGGGGGAGAAAACATATATACATTTTATACACATAGATATCCATGTACGAATCTATATAAATTTTATATATGGGTACATATACAATGTATGTATCAGGTCTCATTAAAAATGATTCACACTCATTTGTTTGCTCTTTTTAAACGTAATTTATGCAATAAATTATTTCTTCACTCATGACATACAGTCTTATAAATATTATCTACATCAACTTTGGAAACTATTTCTCCCCCATTTGATCCACTTGGAAGAAAATCTCATTTCTCAACCACTAAGTGATCTTTATTATCCTGCATGAGAGATGGTGTAAATCAATATGCAAAACCCACTGCCTTTATATAAGGAACAACTTTCTCTTAACAGTCTATATTCGGAAGGAAATGGGAGAGGTAGCAATATGTTGGAAATCCTTTTTATCCATAACTGTTTTTCCTCTAGTTGAAATACTTTCTACTCAGTTGATAGCCATACCTTAAGTTTCCTTTCCAAGCCATGCTTCTGTGGGTAGACTTACTTTATACAAGCACACTTCGGAGATGTTGGGGGTTTGGTTCCAGACCACTATAATAAAGCAAATACCACAATAAAGTGTGTCAAATGTATTGTTGGGTTCCCCAGTGCACATACAAATGATGTATATGCTATACTGTGCTTTATTAAATGTGCAATAACAAAAAAGTACATACTTTAGTTAAGAAATCTGCTATTGCTGAAGAATGCTAACTATCATCTGAGCTTACAGAGAGGTATAACCACTGATCACAGATCCCCGTGATAAATAAAGTGATACTAATGAAGAAGCTTGGAATATTGTGAGAATTAACAAAATGTGGCACAGAGATAAAAAATGAGCAAATGGTGTTGGGAAAATCGTGTCAGTGGACTTGCTTGATGCAGTGCTGTCACAAACCTTCAACTTGTTAAAAAAAAAATGCAGTAGCTGTGAAATGCTATAAAGCAAAGCACATTAAAATAAGGTATGTCTATATTATCGCGTATCCCCTATATGCTATAAACACATTCATGCCCATGTTTCTCCCCATTAAGATAATGTATAATTGAAAAATTAAACCATGTGTGTCTTTTTTCTTATGAGATTCTTAGAGGTTCTTTTAGACAATTCCTTCCATAGCTATCAGTTACGTCAAGGGTATATTCAAGCAGCATATTATTAGAGGAGCTGCTCAATGCCTTGCAAGTGATCTCTCATCAAGATGTCTTTCCTGGATGACACAGCATGGTGATATATTGCTGGAATGTCAGATACCCAGAGCAAGCGTTCTAAAGGTGGTCCATAGCCTGGTACATTTTAAAAAATCACCAACATGTTTTTCTTCAAATTTCAGGTTGATTTAGGAAGCAAAAAGATGCTTTTGATATAGAAGTTTCAAAGACTTTCAGAGTCTTATTATCAGATCTACCCATATACCAGAGGAATAACTCAGTAATGAATCAAAACCATTTTTTGCTAAGACTCTACTTTCAGTATTATTTAGAAAGTTCAATTTCCTCTGAGATCTAATCTTTAAACGACTATACATTTGAAAAATTTCCCTTAACTGCCAATTCTTCTACAGCTAAATGATGCCCATATCATTTTATCTTTTATGGGTTGTTTTCTGACTAGGAAGGGAATATATACATAGTAATAAGAACATAAGAGTCCAAAGAAGAAGGAGAAAAAATTCCCTTTATACAAGAAGTCAACATTAATATTCTGGTATATTTCTTTCAACCTTTTGTCTCAGAGTATCTTTCATATAATGGTTTATATAAAAATTTTATTGTGAGTTTTTCAGTTAATATTGTAATATTAGCATAGTCGCAGCTACAAAATTTTGTAAACATTTTATCAGCTGTAAAATTTCCCATATTATGAATAAACCTGATTTTGTACTAGAATTTATCTATTGCTGGCCATATATGTTGTTTCCAATATTTTTGGAAATATAAATAGTTATGAGATGAATATTTTGGCATGAAGATTCTTCTTTCTATATCTTAGATTATTTCTTTTGTTGGGTGTTTAGAAGCATAATTGTGACATCAATGATTATGAGTATTTTTAAGGCTCATAATCTTACTGCCAAATTGCTTTCACTATTTCTCAGAGAGCTGAAAGGAAGGGTGGTTAATTTTGCTAAAACAAGGATACAATGTTATTAAGTGGGTACAACCAGCCAGGATAACATGATAAAACACAATGGACCTCAGATTTCATAGTAGTATTTTAGAGTCATCCCGAAGGACTTCTCTCCTACATCATTCAATTCAATTTCATTTAATTTCTGAAATTTCAATAAAAACATAAAAATTAAATACCAGTTTTAGAGAAAGAGCTTCCAATATAAATTGTACATTATATAATTTTTACCACTGTAGCATTTCACAAAAGTGTTTCTATAGTACCATTTCAATGCCGCCTACCTATCTTCGGCTAAGCCAGTGAGCAATTCCTACTAATCACTGCGAAAACTCATACCCTGACTACAGAAACAGTGTTCAAACAAGGTCAAGCAGGGGAGAAAAAAAAGAGAATTGGTCCTTGGGCAGAATTAAAGCTCAGGTTGTAAGGTGAATCTAGCAAGGGATTATTTATCATTTCATTAAATGGATCATACCAGGAAAGATGAAGCTGTTGAAAACAACGTTTTTAAATTTCATATTTATCTGTGTTTGACTCTCTTATGATTAGCTTACTTTATCATACATTATTTGATAATAAGCTAAAATTTCCTAAAGAAAATTCACCAAGATGTAACAGCTACAGGTCTTTTGAATATGAGCTAATCTGTACTCTGTTTTTGTTTGTTGGTTTGACCAACTTTACTACTCCCTTTCCCCTTGTTTTCTTTTGTCAAATTAAAAAGCACTGATTAGGGGTGCCTGGGTGGCTTGGCGGGTTAAGCCGCTGCCTCAGGTCATGATCTCAGGGTCCTAGGATTGAGTCCCGCATCGGCCTCTCTGCTCAGCAGGGAGCCTGCTTCCCTCTCTTTCTCTGCCTGCCTCTCCATCTACTTGTGATTTCTCTCTGTCAAATAAATACATAAAATCTTAAAAAAAATAATAAAAAGCTCTGATTAGATACAAAGATCTCTTTCATTAGTCTTAGGATATGCTACTTACAGAAAGCTTTGATTAGAGTATGTGTGACATTTGTAACATTTATACACCATTCTATTAGATGACTATGCTTTCTCTAGCCATTGTCTTATTTTTAAACAACTCTGTATTTTGTATCTCTATTTCATGACTAGGAAAAGGGATGCTTGTGGAGGTGATATACTTTGTCCAATGTCATTTATTCAGGATGAGTATATTTGGTCATGTTTTACTGATTTGAATTTGTGGTCTTTTCAATACACTACACTGACTATGGTTTCCTAGCTTTTCACAAGTGGTCTCAACAATTTTAATAACCTGATGTTTTGAAAAGTAGAAGAGTTCGTAATAATGAAATCAATGAAAGCCTATGGAAAAAAGTCATAGATTGATGTGAGGACTTTGTAGAAAATCATATTGGTTGTTTACAGTCAACATCTTTTCAGATTGATTATAGTGCCCATAGGTTCTGATTGCTTATTGCCTATTACTTTTCTTCCTAATATTTTGAGTATCTAAAAAAAAAGATATACCTGTGGTAGTTAGGGACCTGGAAAAAGGATATGCAGAAGAGCAACTGCTGATTTAAATCAAATAGCAAAATATTTATTGTTCTATTTTTTCCTGAACTTCCTTTTGCTCTACCAATATGGAAATGAATTCTAAAGATCAAAAAGACAATGTGACACACAGTGTCTGCCATTCTAATATGACCTGAACAATAGAATTATCTCACCTTTTTTCCTCAATTTTGATTTATAGTCCTGAGATCATATTTAGGTACATTAAACAGAAAGTCAGTTATTTTGTCAGATTTTGTTGTATTGACCTCTCTTTGCCTGACACTAATTGCCATCCTTGTCAACAGCTTCATGGACAAACCCAACAGCTCATTGAGCACAGAGCCTGAACCCATCTCCCTGATAATTACCAGGCAGTACCTGTGGACTCATAAGGATGTGTCACCATTGTCAGTTCATGAACGTTCTGTTCATGAACACTAACATATACTCCATTAGAGAGGAAATGGGAGGAGTGGGAACAGAAGAAGAAAGTCTAGAATCGTCAGTTACCCAACTTGCTCATTTGTTCACAGACACTTGAAGACGAATACTAGTTTACTGTTTCTTTATTATAATCCTATACTCAAGCAAATTCAGAAAAAACTCTGTAGGCAAAAATTGCATGGTAGGTTGCTCAGGTCATGGCTTTGGATGAAAATGCTATTACTTCTGCAAACAAAGATGTCCCTTCCTATTAATGGGAATGTCACTTCGGATTCTGTTACCTTTTGACACGCTACCTTGTGACTTCATTATAGCCAACAGGCAGCCATACAGCACTTTATTTCAGAATAGTAACAAAATGGTGTTGATTACTTAAGAATAAGTTGTTGGTAGCCTTCATGAGCTAAAGATCATCTTATAAAGACTTAGTAATATTTTCTTCATTCCCCTTTATCCAGTGATAAGATATATGGTGTTCTAAAGCTTAACTAAGCACAGTGCATTAATAGATTTTTAAAAAGATCACTTTGTGAGATTTTCTTGATTCTGTTTTATAATAATCTCCTGTTGATTTCCTAAAAGTTCCTGAGAGGTTTGAACTTTAGATTAATTTAAAAATTTGCATCATGTTTTTCTGGTTGCTGGTTCCTAGATGAGTGCAGAACTGGTTTTACTGTTCTTCAAGCCCTGATCACAAAAGAGGGATGTCTTCAAGGGAAAAGAAAGCATAGCTATTTAAATTAAGGCAATTTATTAAATTACTTTGTAAAATTTACTATTATGGTGGAAACATCTAAAGAATAAAGCTACCTATAGCCAAATATATTATATTCTTTCCTAGTTGGATTGTCATGCAAGAGTATTTTTTTCCACATTTCCTGATTTCTAAATAACATTTAAAATATCTTAATTATCAAATTACTTCATTTTTAGGTATGGTTTGGTAATAAATGCTAAAGCATAAGTGGTACGGATTTCTTTTTCCATTTGGGAAAACTTATATATATTTCTGACTCTTTAAAGGCTATGAAGACAGAACAGGATCACGTGTGAGAACATGCTACTGCTGATGGTAGTGGGTAACCATTCTTTGTAGGAGAGCCAGGGAACCTGAGACAGAATGGCTGAGATTTTGAAAACCTCAGTGAATTAAAAAAAAAAAAAAAGTTAATTAACAAACTGAAATACTTAAAAATTAGAATGCAGAAAATATTTATATATACTTAATATAATATACAAATATATATTCATGCTATTTATTACATATTTATGTTTTTATTTATATTTATAGTTACTATACTACATAAATATTTACTCATAATTATATGTTTAGTGATACATTTATATTTCTCTGTTTGGGGCAAGTTGAAAGCGTAGCGGTGCTCAGAGCCAAGAATGTCCCACCAACTTCTGCAAGTGAGCAAATGTGAGCAGTGAGCAAATGACTTTTTATCAAACGGATACATGCTGATCTGGTAGAAGAAAGTTCTAGAGGAAAAACCAGCTGTAAAGGACCCAGTGTAAGAAATAGCTGGATTCATTGGAAAAACACAAAGAAATTCAGTGTATCTAAATCCCTGCTGGGATATAGTGGTGTGTAGACTCTAGAGAAAAGAGATGTGTTTGCAAAGTTGGGCTGGACCCTGATGGTGGGATTTATACCCCATGAATAGGGTTTGATTTGTATTCTTAAAGTGGTAAGAAGCCATTTAAGAGTTCTATAATCTAATTGCAATAAAATTGTTCTGGCTTCTGTGTGGTAAATGAACAGAAGTTGGGCAACAATTAGATAAAGAGACGTTGCAGAAGTTGGTGACTTGGAGTAAGGGAGTCACAGGGCACGTGGAGATGAGTGGATGCATATGGGAGACATTTTGAGAGTAAAGTCAAATTATAATGAGGGGAGCGAGCACCACACCACAATGGATGAATCCCAGGCTGATAATCTTTTCTTAGAGGCCAAACTCTTCCACTAGAGTTAAAGAGCACCCCTATCCTGTAGTTTAGAGTCATCCTAACTGGGGGACCAACCCTTTTCTTTGTCAAGTGGAATGTCAAATCACCCAGGCCTGCCTTCCTGCAGGTGCTGTTAATACTTTCTGCCCTCTGTGGTTACCGCTGGGCATGACTCTTGCCAACCAGACTCTCTTGGTCAGGCTCCCAAGATTACAAATATATTCCAAACAAACAAAACACCCAAACAGTTAATTTTTTAAAACAAACTGGTGGTTCCCAAAGGGGAGGTGGATAGGATTGAAGTGAAGCAATTGAGGGGGGTTAAGAGGTACAAATTTCCAGTTTATTTATTTTATTTTTAAAGATTTTATTAATTTATTTGACAGACAGATCACAAGTAGGCAGAGAGGCAGGCAGAGAGAGAGGAGGAAGCAGGCTCCCCGCTGAGCAGAGAGCCCGATGCGGGACTCGATCCCAGGACCCTGAGATCATGACCTGAGCTGAAGGCAGAGGCTTTAACCCACTGAGCCACCCAGGCGCCCCTACAAATTTCCAGTTTAAAAAAAAAAAAAAAAAGATTATGATGTAAACTTTCCTGCTGTTCTTAGCTGTATCCTACAACCTGGAACAAATTAATAAAAACTGGAGCTAGAATAAACCCTAAAGAATATTTAGTCTAATCCCCTCACATGACAGAGGAAGGACTTAGAGTTCTGAATTTTAAGGTGACTTGTGCAGAATCATACAGCCATACCCAGGTCTAGAACTTAGGTCCATTTTGCAAGGGAGAACTCTCTCATTTTGGGAACACTTTGGCAGTTAAACCTATGCTTAAAATCTTAGATCTAGTGAAATTCCTTTAAAGTAATAATAGGATTGAGAGGTCCTTGTTGCCAGTAGAAATCTGCATGGCCAAGGAAACAACACTCAACATTCATGAGTCATCATTGAAGAAAACTTGCAAAAAGTAAACTTGCTTTCCCATAAAGGAACAGAAAAGGAGGCCCTCAATATAGATCAAATACTAGATGATGTAATTTTTAATATTTGCCAAACAAAGATGATCCATTGGGGTCTACTTATTCTAAATGTACATTTTTAGAAGTGGTATTTCAGGGTAAAATATACTCATTTCCATCACTTTTGATATATATTGTCAAATTGTCTTCCAGAAAAGTTTTATATTCTCGAGAGCAGCAAATGACAATGCCTCCCTTGTCAAAAACAGATCTGTGAATATATTTGACTACTGCCATCAGCTTAGCAGAAAAGAAAAAAGAAAGCTCAAATGAAAGCCAATCATAGCTGTGAGTTGTGGAATAAGCCAACCTCCTTTTTTTTCAACAAGAATTTTCTCGCCAGAACTTTGTAAAGGGAATGCATGGATTGCAGACCTGCTGCCCAACATATCTGTTTTCCAAAAGCTGATTTATGATTCTCAGACATTTCAGAGTTCGAAGTCAAGAGAGTTGAAGCAAATGGAGAGCTTGTTCCTGGCTTGGTCACCTTTTCATCCCAGCCCTATTTCACCTCGCATGCAAAGAGCTTTATGCACACCTACATCACACTCTGATCTACTTTTTCCAAACTCTATTCAGGTGACTTCCTCAGCAGCTTCTCCTTGGCCACTTGTCACCCAAACTCCCATATACTAATGTCATGGGATATCCTGAGGGCACATGCACAGGGAAGAAGATCTTACAGGATGCTTGCTATTTGGATCTCGGTCCAGGGAAGGAAAGCCTATGCTTCTACGTGGGAATGCTCCTTGGCCCATGAAGAAGACTCAGTGGAGAAGGGCTAGGATAGTGTCTTCTAAATGTGGAGTCTAGGTCAGGGCCCTCTCTTATTGGATCTAAGCATGGTAATATTTACCCAAGTTATAGGGGACAACTAGTGAGGATTAAAAGGGATCAGGGTATTGGAGTTGGGAGGCAGGTTTTGTTTATATTTTATTTATTATCTTTTAAACTAAAGTATAGTTGACACAAATTATGTTCATTCAGGTGTGCAGCATAATGATTCCACAACTCTGTGTGTTACACTATATTCACTACATGGGTAGCTACCATCTGTCACTATACAATGTTATTATAATTCCATTGACTATATTTCCTACTCTCTATCTTTTATCACCATGACTTATTCATTGCATAATTGGAAGCCTGTATCTCCCATTCTCTTTTGCTCATTTTGCCCACCCTTTGCTCCCTGCCCCTCAGGTTCTGCTTTGAAATTGGGTTTTCAAGGTAACCATTTGAGAAGATAAAATTTAAATAAAATCTTAATAAAAGAGGGAGAGTTGGGGCATCTGGGTGGCTCAGTGATTTAGCATCTGCCTTCTGTTCAGGTCATGATCCCAGGGTCCTGGGATCCAGCCCTGCATTGGGCTCCTTGTTTGGCAGGAAGCCGGCTTCTCCCTCTCCCACTCCCCCTGCTGTGTTCCCTCTCTTGTTGTGTCTCTCTCTGTCAAATAAATAAATAAAAGCCTTAAAAAAAAAGAGGGAGAGTTAACTATAAGTTATCTAGAGAAGAGTATTTAGGCAGAGAGTAGCAGTAAGTGCAAAGGTCCTGAGGTAGGAGCATGCCTTGCATATCTCATGAACAGCAAGAGGCCGGTGTACAATGGAGCAGAACGAGTGAGAGAGACAGAATTGAGATGAACTCAGGGAAATGCTGGGGGTGAGGATGAAGTATGGAGATCATACAGGGACTTGTTTGGCTCTGTAAAGCCTTTCCTTTTACTTAATGAAACAGGTAACATTTTATAGGTCAGAAATGTAAGATGATTCACCTTACATTTCCAAAGAGCAGTCTGATGGCTGGGTTGATAACAGATCCTTCAGCAGTGGAAGAGTCAGAGGCATTAGTTAGTGGGAGATTATAGTTATTCAGGAAACAAATGTCTAGATGAGACACAGTTGGATTTTTGATATATGTTAGGATAGAGTCAGCTGGATCTATTCTGTGAGATTAGAGGTCAAGGGTGAGAAAAAAAGAATAAAGGAGAATAAAATGTGGGAAAAGCAGCCTTTGGGGAGATAATACCAGGAATCCAGTTTTAGATTTGTTGTTCTGATATGTCCACGATTTGATATTAAAGTAGTTATATGGATGTTAACAGTTGGATATACGATTGTGACATGGAGGACACTTGTCCAGGCTGGAGGTATACATTTGGGCTTGCAGATGGTTATTGAAAGTTACAGGACTGCGTAAATTTGCCAAGGGTATTAGTGTGAATGAACTGAGCTGTGGGTCCTTCAGGGAGAAAAGCAGGATAAGCAAGGAGCCTGGGGAGAGTGACTTTAGAAGGAAACTCACCAGAGGTGGTGTCCTGCAAGCCAAGTGGAGAAAGTCTATCAGAGAAGAGGGAGGAATCGACCAGGTCAAAGGCTGTAGTGTTCAAGTGAAGGTAAGAACTGAATATGGCCATTAGATTTAGCAATGAAGGCATCATTGTTGGACTTATCAAGAGTTTCCTATGGGCAAAAGCCTAATTGGAGTGGATTGAAGTTAGAAGGGATGGAGGGGAATTGGAAAATTAAATATAGACAATTATGTGAAAAGTTAAGATATATACAAAATTAACAAAAAAGTATTTAAAATTCCAACTCTCTGCTTAAAAATAATCATGGCTATTTTAGTATATTTTCCTTACATGTGTATATATTATTAAAGATGTTTATACCTTAAACATTCCCTGAGTCATTAATTATTCTAAAAAAGCAAGATTTTAATTATTATAAAAGCAATAGTCCATGACACTGCCATACTAGTATTTATTTAACTAATCCCTTAGTATTGGGTTGTTTTCTCATTAGTTATAAATGACACTGATGTGATAAATGTCATCATACATAAAGCCTGGTAAACATCTCTGGCTATATTTCATTAGAATAAATCCATAGACATAGAATTACAAGGTCAAGAGGTGTGAATATTACTTCTTATGATATATTCCCCTAATTTGCTTTCTTGAAAGGCAGAACCAATTTATACCCTTTTCATTAAAATATAGGAGGGCACTTTCTATCACTTGTTTGACAACTGGAGGGTTTACAATTTAAAAACAATGTTGTTTTGGTAGTAGGAAACTTTTAGTTCACTGGTATAGTTTGATTTTATTTGATATCTAATAAATGTGAATATGTTAATAAATTTGATTATCTTAATATCTTAAGTTTATTGGCTTTTTGTTTTTTTTTGTTTTGTTGTTTTGCCTATATAAGACAAGTTAGAGTTAATTTTTCCAAGTTAATCTGGATAGTCATTTTACTCATTTTTTCCCTATTACTTGTGTTTTTAATTAATTAATTAATTTAGAGCACTAGCAGGGGGAGAGGTAGAAGGAGAGGGAGACGATCTCAAGCAGACTCCACACTGAGCATAGAGCCCAGTGTGAGGCTTGATATCATGATCCTGAGATCATGACCTGAGCCAAAATCAAGAGTCTGACACTTAACTGACTGAGCTTCCCAAGCACTGATATTACTTGTATATTTTTTAAATATTTTATTTATTTGTTTGACAGAGATCACAAGTAGTTAGAGAGGCAGGCAGAGAGAGAGGAGGAAGCAGGCTCCCTGCTGAGCAGAGAGCCCGACACGGGGCTTGGTCCCAGGACCCTGAGATCATGACCCGAGTTGAAGGCAGAGGCTTTAACCCACTGAGCCACCCAGGCGCTCCAATTACTTGTATTTTTAATTAATATATTGCTAATATTAGACATTCACCTTGCAAATATACTGCATCCTTGCAAATATACTGCATCCATCCAGATATGTGTGTTAATTTTCTTATTTTCAGTTATGGTTTCATTGTGGAGAAAGTAAATCTAATTTACGTGCATTTTATATTGTGAGTTCACAGAGAGTCATATTTTTCCCCCAAATAAACAAACATCACAGTAGCATTTGTTGAATAATTTACCTTTCCATTACTGCTTTGAAATGTCACTTTTACTTTAACTTACAATGTTTTATATAATTAATATATTAATATTCATATTAACATAATAAATATATAATATATTCCTGGACTTCTGTGTTTGTTAAAGGAACTCTTTATTCTTTCATAAGCTTCATATTCTTTAGTTATTTCTTTACAAAATATGTCAAAATCTGGTAAGCCAAATTCCTTGGCTATTCTTGTGTATATATTTCTCCGGATAACTTTGGAACTATATTGTCTTGCATTTGTCCAAAACATGGTTGGAGTTTACACTGGAAATGCAATCTATCCCTACATAATTTAAGTACTTCTTTTGAAAAACTTTATTTTTAAATTTTCCTTATTTATTTTTCAAAGTATTTTTTTTTTAAGATTTTATTTACTTATTTGACAGACAGAGATCACAAGTAGGCAGAGGCAGGCAGAAGAGAGAGGAAGGGAAGCAGGCTCCCTGCTGAGCAGAAAGCCTGAAATGGGGCTCTATCCCAGGACTGTGAGATGACAACCTGAGCCGAAGGCAGAGGCTTTAACCCACTGAGCCACCCAGGTGCCCCTATTTTTCAAAGTTTTATGGTAGCATACCCAAGTCAGTAAATGTGCTGTATCACATTAATAGAATGGGAAGTTAAAATCATATAATCATCCTAATAGATGCAGAAAATCATTTCACAAAATCCAACATCATTTGTGATAAAGTCTCTACAAGTTGGGTATAGAAGGAACCTATCCCAACATAATAAAAACCATATGTGACAAGCCCAAGGCTAATGTCATACTTAATAGTGAAAGGTTGAGAGCTTTTACTCTAATACCAAGAACAAGACAAAGATATCCACTCTCACCATTCTTTTTCAACACAGAGCTGAGAGTCTTAACCAGAACCATCAGGCAAGAAAAAAAGACATAAAGTTGTAGGGTATGGTGTCAATATACAAAGCCCAGTTTCATTTCTATACACTAGCAACAAATTATACAAAAAGGAAATAAAATAACACCATTTATAAAAGCCTCAAAAACAATAAAATACTTAGAAATAAATTTAACTAAGGAGGTGAATGATCTATACACTGAAATCTATGACTCTGATGAAAGTAATAAATAAGACACAAATAAATGGAAATATATCCTTTGTTCATAGAGAAGAATTCATATTGTTAAAATGTTCATAATACCCAATCTATAGATTGATTATATATATATATATATATATATAATAAAAATAAAAATAAAAAATGCCCTTGGAATCTTGATAGGGATTGCACTGAATCTATAGATTGATTATATATATATATATATTATATATATATATATTGCAAGTATATATATATAATATATATATTATATATAATATAATATATATATAAACTATAGATTCAGTG